>NC_047026.1:22945241-23245241 GCF_902652985.1 Pecten maximus
GTTGCATAGAAAAGTTAGTCCCGACTATGAACTACAAGATGCACTAATTTGAGAAGGGAAAATCGAATGAACAAAGAGCCTGATTCAAAAGAATTTTTTTTTCTAATTTTAATTTTATGGATTATTTGACCTTGAATGAAGGTCAAGGTCAATGGAAAGTAACTTCTTTTGTAGCCACTCTTACATGCTATTGTTGTGCCAAACATAAAATCTGTATGTGTATAAATGAAGGAGCTGGACATTTTTTAGTGCATTTTGCCCGATTTCTGAATTTTGGTGGAGAAAACTTTGAAATTTTCAAAGTGCCATATCTCCGTCATTTTTCATCCGATTATTTTTTTTTCATATTCCAACTCAGTGGTCCATGCTCTTTCATAGGATATGGACCACGTTACTCAATTAGAGACTTTCATTTTTGACCTTACTTTGAACCCATAGCGAGGTCATGACCTTGACACATTTTCTGATAACATGGCATGGAAAAAAGTTAGCCCTGACAATGATCTGCATGATACACTGAGCGAGCATGAAATAGAAAGATCGTGTATAAAGTTATGGTCGTTCAAAGAAAAATCTGTGTTTTTACCTCTGACCTTGACCTTTGAAAGTATTATCATCAAAATGTCAAATCACCAGCTCGGTTGTTAGGTTTCAGGTACTGTAATACGAACGTTTTATTTGTTTGAGGTTTTGCTGGAAAGTGTTCACAGCAAGTATTATGAATAATAAGATTAAAAAGAAGAAAAAAACATAACAAAAACAATAGGGATTTCCATCCGAAATGGAAATCCCTAATAACGACATTAAATACTTAGTATCAGCGAGACACTACCGTGCACATGGACACGTAACTATCGCAAAGCTTCCCTGTGACTCACACCCTGCGAGAATGGAAGACACAAGTTCCAGGCTGTCGAATACCGCCAACATTCAAATCAATGTTTCTTACTTTCATCAGAATTTACACCACAAAACACCAGTGCGACAATGCTGTCCCATGTTACAGGATACATAACTCCTCCACTTTCCACTAATCTACGGATAAAATCCACAAAGTTAAGATTTCTCTCGGACTTTGTGATTATCCCGACTATTTGACTGCACCGTGTGTACTGCAAATTCGAGTCACAAATCAGTGTTTCGCTCTTACTGATCAGAATTCACATTCCAAACACCAAAGCTCATCCACTAATCTGCGGATAAAATCCACATTGTTCAACTTTTTCTCGAGCTCTGAGAACATATTTGACTGCATCATGTGTACTGCATCTTCGAGTCATAGGGGTTCGGTTTTTCTTTATTAGTAATACATCTGTAAATAACCAGAAATCTAAAAATCCATCCACACATTCTAAAGCCCCATAGAATCGAAAGGGATTTTAGTTTAAGTGTGTATACAAACTGGATTATTCACATATAGCGTTACTTAAGTCTTTGAAACCCAGCTCCTGTGGCTCGAGTGACCAAATCACATACTCGCTGTATTATTAGGACTTTTCATTTAATTCGTATTATCGGATATGAGTTTTTATTATAAAAAAAATGAATACTTCTTGTTAACGAGCATTTCATCTTGACAATGTCATAAATGTATCGATTTTTTTGTTGCCAAGGCGACGAGAGTACTGGCTTGTGACTATGCCGTTAGTGTGAACATATGTACTAGGTAAGTAGGCCCAGAGGATGTAAAAAAAAAAGGGACGCACTTGCATAACGTGTCTACTTAATTTACAATCTGATGGCGGGAATTTTAAATTGGTTAACGATAACATAAGGATTGATTGTCAATTTTATTGCTTGCATGAACTGATGAAGGGAAATGATCCTTGTTCAAATGTGTTCTTCAATCAAATATCAAATTATAGAATTCCTGATAAAAGGTAATAATCTTACAGTTGCCTATGAGCTATGACGTGTCAATAGGTATATCAGTTGTCAGTATTACCCTCTTTATCAAACAAGTCTAGCTAACTGTAACGCGGGACGAGCCTCAGCTTGGTTATTCCAGAGGAATCTGACACAATGATCATATATACAAGTTTATTTTCATAGATTCACAGAAATTACAAACCCATCACATTCTCTATTTACTACATTTATTCCTATATCAATATATCCACAGTCTCTCCATAAGACAGGGATGTCGTTCACATTCTCAAACACCTGTGATGAATTGGTGTCCCAACCAATTCACATATAGCCCGTTAATCCATAAATCATTCCTTGTGAAACAACACAGTAAGAAAACAAATCTGCATCCGCAGCATCCGGTAAACGGATCACAATAACGGTCCTCTACTGGCGAGGATCTACCCAGTGGACAGCAACCATTTTTGAAACGTTAATCGGCCTTAGACCTGTCTTCCTGACAGTTGACCTCAACCTCTGGTCGGCCATGACACTGCGTCACTGAAGATATGTTGTCCCTTCAGGTTGGCCCATCTGATATAATTAACATCTGGCGTGTGAAGCTTTAACAAATATAAAAATAATCACAAAACATCAATTCTTTCACATTCATAATCAACATATATTAACAACCTAGCTATAACGTTATCCACGCGTCACCAATACGCAATTAATTATTGTAAACTACCAATAAGTATACCCTAATTGCCAATGCAATACAATACAATAATAAAAAAAAAATCTAAAATCTACGGTGCGTGATTAAATTCTACATAAAATATCACTTAAATAACGAATTAGTAACGAGTCTTATACGACTTCCACGAGCTTCCGTAGAATTTTCACCTGCGCGCACTCACACCAGTGCATCTGCTCAAGACTACCACTCGCGGCTTCCATGCATAATTAGCATGAACAAAATCACATTACTGAGTTCAATTATCAGTTTTACAACAGTTAACCTACTAATATATTAGCTGAAATACATGTACAATACGTAAGTTTATCTATAAACAACGAAAATATAACTATTTTATCAAAATAACACACCTGTATTCGATTACATAAATAGTCACGCATGAATGGAACGCACCGATAACTAGATGGCTTGACATACAATGGGCGAACTTGATTCCGACGTGCCGCCTCAAGACGGAAAAATTACTTGATTGTGTCCCGAATATGCGTGCGCATTTTCGGCACGTGTCAATCGGCGTAAATTCCTGCCGGTTTGGAAGCACCGGCACATCGGCAAACAAGATGGCGACGTGTTCAACCGAAAGATTAGATTAAGTGAGAAGTTAAAGAATTTCAACTTGTTTTGAGCCTGTCAGGTTATTTTAGTCAGATATGTTGCAAAATAAGTTGATTTTGAAAGCTCTGCAGCGTTCGGTGTTTATAATGCTTTTGAAATATGTTTATTCATAAATGAATATATAAGATAGATAAAAATAAATATGTTTTGGTCTATGTCGGCCATATTGCAACTGAGCCGCTTTGCTTGAATCAACGTGCCGGCGGGAAGCTCAAAACCGGCAAACGGCACAACGGCAAGCTAGATTCAAGTTCGACCAATAAGCACACGATTACCCATGTCCGATGTATGGGCTTCTTCCACAAGTTAATCTTGCGCCATAAACACAGCGAACAGGTAACATTCATAAATGGCCGAACTGGTCACCTGGACAGTCCCACATATAGCTGTACCTGGGTACGCTCACACCCACTCTCACGTGACCAATAAAATGCAAAAGACATTCGTAAACATACAGGCGACCGTGACACTAACAACTCTCACTTGTGATATTATTGATGCTCCAGACCCCTAAACATATGTAATCACTCTAGAGTGATTTTGAGGTAATTAAAATGCCTTTACAAGCTTAACAAATCCCCTTCATATTTTTCTTTGTTCTTTTGGGTCGCGGACGGTTTTGGTTTGGTCTCGATGACATTGGTACATATAGTGATGAAAAATGTCCCTTCGAATAATTTCTTTCTCTCTTCCTCTGAAATGTTTTGGTACATTTGAATAATCAGTCCTTATCTGGAAGCTTTCCTTACCTTATCTTTCTTAACTGATGATTTTTTCCACCTCTTTTTTTTTGTCTCGGCATGTAATGCTACTGAATTATGGCCACTTTTTTGTGTTATAACATCATTGTTGTTGTTGTTGTTGTTGTTGTTGTTGTTGTTGCTGCTGCTGCTTTAAAAGTAATAGTCTGTGTTTTCCTTTCGGATAATAAAACAGTTCGCATCTCATAACCAGGTTTATAACCCTCCTTGCATTATACTTGATATCAGATGACATGAGAATAGATTGCGATCAGGTTAGATATGTGTAGTATCGTTTGTATTTACCATCGTAATTATCCTTGCTTAGGATAATCTCTTTTTCCTTAACAACTTTCTTCTTTTATAATGTTTCCCTTGACACTGCCTCTCATTTGACTTTAAGTTGAGCATTCGCCTCTGTGAGGAAGGCTTTGGGATATTTTCCTGAATCGGACGCTCAGCGTTTTAGATGTGGGGCGACTAGTTTGCCTGTTGTCAGTTTAATGTTAGAGGGTATGTTGTTCTGCTAGGTGTCTTCTGCAATATGCATCAGTGAGATATAGCAATATAAGGCCGACATCAGTTAAGCGTTACAAAGAGGTGAAAAAGAACATACCACCAGCCTCCCAAAACACACAACCACACACTATGCAGACCCTACAAAGGGGAGACCGTCTTTAAATGATAATAGCTGTTGGTAGGGCGTTAAACAAAACAAAACCATCGTACTTTGGTTTGGTTTGGTTTATTTTTTTTAACGTCCTATTAACAGCTAAGGTCATTTAAGGACGGCCTCCCGTGCGTGCGACATGCATGCGTGTGGCGAGTGCGTATGTGTGTTTTGGGAGGATGCGGTATGTTCCGTGTTAAGTCTCCTTGTGATAGGCCGGAACTTTTGCCGATTTAAAGTGCTACCTCACTGAAGCATACTGCTGAAGACACCCAGTAGCACACCCCACCCGGTCACATTATACTGACAACGGGCGAACCAGTCGTCCCACTCCAAATATGCTGAGCGCTAAGCAGGAGTAGCAACTACCATTTTTAAAGACTCTGGTATGTCTCGGCCAGGGGACAGAACCCAAAGCCTTCCTCACAGCGGCGAACGCTCAACTAAAGGCCAAAAGTGAGGCATTGTCAAGGGAGACATTAGGAAGAAGAAAGTTGTTAGGAAAGAAGAGAAAAGATAAGATCCTAAGTTTAGTCGCCTCTTACGATCATGCAATAGGGGCAGCAGGTACAATTCTTACGCCCTACCTGCAGGGGGCAAAACCATCGTACGTTCGTTCATATGTACATATGCTCACCTTAACCACTTTAGTTTAAAAGGTGTTTATCAAACGCTGTATCAATTTGTCAAGAATGAGGATCGATACCATGTACGAATTTATTCGGGCACGCGAGGGAGTTTGTATCGTCTTTGGTGCTAATACTGTACCAGTACATTGACACGATCACATTGAGTGTATCTAATGGTGTATATCAACAACGCCAACAAACATATTGCAGTTATAAATGTACTTTAATTGTGAGTGCGGAGTAATTTAGTCAACATGTGGAATGTTTCCATGAATCATACAATCTAATCAATAAAATAAGCAGCATTTACAGATTTTATTCGAAGTTGAAATACTAAAAGGTATATCATATTGTAGTTTATCTTATAGATGATTGTTATATCTGGCAGGTGGGAAAGACACAGAATTCATTTTATATCTTCATTTGTTCATGAAAGACGTCATGAAATATGTTGTGATGAAATCATATGCGGTTAACAAAACAGTTTTTTGTTTTAGGTATGTTTCATGTTCGCAGCAGTCATTCTCATACAATCAATCCGTGTCAGAGAAGAATACGAAGGAATGGGAGTTTATTCTCGATTGAGAGCATTTTGTTTCGAGAATCTTTCCCATACTGCAAACAAAAGTGTCTTCACGATAAACTCACCAGGTTATTATGAGAAACTTCTCCAAGGATCGGCAAAACTGGTTTTCTTACGGGTATGTATTTCAAAAACCATTTTGAAGATTTTTTAACATCCGACGTAATCATGTAGGCTTATGAGTTGTACCTATTTATAAAAGTTCCAAATATATATTTATTACCAGATGTTGAACACTGTCAGTGCTCAGGCCGTCACGGTTAAAAATCATTCTCATAATTTACCCTGCCCGTGATTGGTGACAACCTTATCCTCTTACATATGCATAATTGGCAGCAGTTCATAAAAGAATATGAGGTTTTAATGACTTTTTACAGCATGGCATGAACTTCGAAACTACGAAGACCTCTCTCCAGTCGTCGCTCAGAACTAGAAATGCGTCCTCCGCCCTAGAAAATGTTGATGCGTTCTACTTGGAAAAAGTATTTCTCTCACAATCTGCAACTCAGTATCTGTTTCCGGAGAAAAAAATCGTCATAAACGGGGGGCCATACGAGATTTTGCCGTCGAATATTGAGCGCATTCTTAGAGGTAATGAAATGTTTGCCACTACTGTAATCGAACAGGACTTCCACTGTAAAACTTGTTCACTGATGATTTCTACAGTAACTCTCTACCAATGTGAAGCCGGCACTTTTGTTAAATTTGATTTGTTTGGGGATATAAGTGACGAGAGAATTATTTCAGACCATGTAAATACACATCTAGGGAGATGTCTGGACAAGTGTGACGAAGTCATCGTTATGTATGTTACATACCAGAAACAACAGAATACCGATATTCTTCTACAGGTACTGTCAAAACTGAACTGGAGAAAGGTTGATGAGGTTGACATGTATGGCATGGAAAAGCCGATCTAAAATCATGTTTTAATGTCGTGGAAAACACATCTGAAATCGTTAATAAGCCACAAAGACTTGGACTGCATTATCCTATATTCTAAGCTAATAGAAAATATAGCTACATCATTATATCATTATGATCTTAATCAGAGAAATAGATCTCATATAACGCTAATTTTCTATGAAGAATTCTAGATCTTAATAAACTACTAAAGTATATGTATATATATATTGGGAAATATTCCATTGATGCTCCATGATCAGATATCAGATGAACAGTCATGGTTTACAGGGATATGGACACATTACAGACAACAAAATGGTAATAAGCTTAGAACATATATATATAGATTGTTCAAAAACGATTTACAACCTGAAACTTAGGTAACCAGTTTAATACCCAGATAACACAGGGGCGTTTTATTATGTCGTATGTTGAGCGACTGAACATTCAATATCAAAATCTGAATGTCGTATGTCGTATGTTCAGCGGCTGAATATTCAAAAGTTACCTCGTTGGCTGGTAAAAACACAAGATATGAAGTTTTGAATGTCGTATGTCGTATGTTCAGCGGCTGAACATTCAAAATCTGAATGTCGTATGTCGTATGTTCAGCGGCTGAACATTCAAAATCTAAATGTCGTATGTCGTATGTTCAGCCGCTGAACATTCAAAAGTTACCTCGTTGGCTGGTAAAAACACAAGATATGAAGTTTTGAATGTCGTATGTCGTATGTTCAGCGGCTGAACATTCAATATTTGAATGTCGTATGTCGTATGTTGAGCTAACTTCACACAGCCCACAAAAAGCACATCGTTTTATCTAGGCCACTACAAAAGTTACCACATTAACCAAAAACTATCATACTTATGGAATATGGTCTTGTTTATCATGCACATTGTTGTCATTTATCCGTATTCTCGAAAACCCCATAGGGACTTTTCGAAAATTGGAGATTCCCGCCGATCTTTCCTGCGGTGTGCTTGACTTTCATACTCAAAATACAAACACTTGGACAGCAAATTGTGATGTATTTCATATTGATGACACTTCTGCACTTTGATATTAATAAAATTAAAGCACATAATTGGATCTTGGTGATGATTTCAAATAGAAATTATCGATAATTATGTGTGTGGTTTTCACGATTTCTCTAATATGGCGTCAAGTGAAGACTGAACCGAGCGACCGCAAAGGATTGTTGGAAGGTCAGGGGCCACTATGTTAACACAAGGGCAAATAGAGAGTTACCAATCTCTCTGTATATATGTCTCTGAACCAATGTACAATAATTGAACAGGTCTTGACATCAAATTAAGTATTTTTCATTGAAAAAATGTATGATAGCATTAATATGATCAGGGACATACTTGTGTACGTCCCTGATATGATTTAAGGAGTTTTAACAAGCAATGTAAATATATAGAAATTGGGAACAAACAAAAATTAATTTGGCAAGTTGTGTGGTCTATGAAAATGTTTGGGAAACCAGGCTTTGCAGTTGTTGACAATATTGTATTTAGTTAGCAACTAAGTTCTCTGGTCTCTGGTTAATTACTCAACAGTTCATACATCACTGTATTTAAATCTATGATTTTTAACTGTATTTGTTACAAAAAAATGTATAAGTGACACATACTATGATAGATATTGACTTATTGGGGATAGAAAACAATGTAGTTCCAACGGGTCAGTTTTTCAGGTAAATTGTACATAATGCTGCTGGTGTCCAACTGCCCTGGAGGCAAAGGGTACCCAGCTGGGCTCTAGAATCCTCATTGACAGGATGGGAACAATGTGTACTAATTACAGGTAAGGCTATAGGTTGGTTTTGGGAAGTGGTGAATTTACATTTATACTACCATGTGCAATTATAGTGAAATTATTTTTTTTACTTCATTCCCTAGCTGTTATTACAATTAATTTTTAAAACAATGTCTTTATATTTTCGAATCAAATAGGATACGAACTGCTTAATTACTGTATGTGTCACGTTTCCATTTTGATGTACATTATTTTTCTGTGTTAGTTAGAAATGTTGGTCTTCTTAAACCTATTAACCAATCTGTTAACAGTTATACGGCTTATTTTGACCAGAGACGTATATATCATTTATGATATCAGAAACATTTTATATACTTAACATATATATAACTAATACATGTTTCGGATGATATATACGTCATTGTCCACCTCAATTATTTTGTTTACAATTTTAATCTAATTAAAGTTGAACAACCACCAGAATAAATAAATAGGCCAAATATGATGTCATAATATTGATAATTTTTTTTATAAAATCACGTTAAATTAACGTCTGCACGCAATGATCTCCCTTTGGTGGTCCACTCAGATGGAAAGATACAATATCATCCTGTCTATCAAATAAGGAGATAATATGATACTGTTACTGTTCTTGTAGCCATGGCTAACCTGAAGCAGTAAGCCAACCTGAGGTTATACACATCCGGCCTGCTTTGCACAGCTTCATCACAGTATACAGTACCTGTGGATGGCTACTAATTAACTCACCTGGCACAGCTCTCATGTGTGCCTGACCAGGGTCAGTCATGCATGGCACCTATAACAGATACTGACACTTATTGTGGGTAGTACACAACTTCATACTTGTGTAACATTGTATTAGAACAACAAACCAGGTAATGCTCGTAAATATATAGTAAATATTTGTTTTAATGATACATTTAAATCAAAGATCTATATTAAATTTAGTATATAGGTCTCTGTTTAAATGAACTGAATTTATTTAGTTTATTTCATAATTACTTGCCAGTCAAACAGCAATTACATATGTAACATCAAACCTGCACTGAGTAGTTATATGTTCCTTTCATGTTAAGAATATCTTATGTTTGATACAACACTTATTAAAAATCATATAATTCATTAGTACTATATTTACATTCTGTGATGCATTTGCCTATATGTCGTTCTCGATCTATACGAAGTAATCAAATTGTCAATGCCGTCACACACACACACACCCACATCCACACACACACTGGGGCTCGTTGCCGAATTTTCAGAAATGCTAAACAGTAGACACGAAAACATTAAAAGCCAAGCATTTATAAAAAAAATCTTGTGAAAAATCGGGAGTATCGACATGGCTGTGTATGCATTCACTGATGTGACGGTTTAGACTGGAATCGGTTTCGAAAGAAATATCCTTGGAATCTTTTTCACCTACTGTCAAGATGATTTTCATTTAGAATATAAGAGCTGATATTCCTGTAAAAATAATGTAAATCCAGTCGATAGAAAAATAAGTGTCTCTGGCGAATCGATTCACCGCCGCATCACTTCTAAATGTTAACCGTATATCAATGCGCTGAAAAACGGTTTTGTTTTTATTTTAAACAATCAGAAATTATGCAATTCTGAACAATTTAACGATATCTACAAACGTATATGAAATATAATATAAAGCCAAATTTGTGCAAAAAACATTTTATGTGATTGCTATTAATAACGACATGAGGGACTATATTATTCCCTCTGGAAATTTCGGCTGTTCCGGTATTTGAACTTGATGACGTCAGTGATAGGGGAAGCGGCAAGTTGAATTCAAACGTGTCTTAAGCTACAGTAAATAATATATATATAAATGTAAATATAAGCATTGAACTGTTACCAAATGGTAGTATACAGATAAATATTTCATTTCGCACTAACGGCGACATTCTATGTATCTGTCACCCAAATTGTATTCATATCGACTGTATACTACCATTTGGTAACACTTCAATGCTTAAATAAAATTTGGATATCAATATATATTATTTAAACTACCTTCAAAGTTAAACATATGTGTGCAGAAATACATAATGAAATAACCATTTTATTTTAAATTACTTAATTAACTGTAATCCATTTTAATTTCATTTTAATAACATATGAAATAAATTACTAAGTAATAAAACAATAGACGTTCATAGAAACCTAATTGGAATAAAAATTGTATAGCTGTCTTTTACACATCTTTAGGATATTTCAATTCAACATTTAGACATTATTAAAATCATGTATTAACAAGTAACAAATATTCCTAGTATACTACACAAATTTTGATATTAATACAAACAGATCAAAGGAACATGTGAATTGTATTTGTTTATAGATAAAATATTCATGTATATAAGCATCAAAGTATATATATGATATAGTCTGAGTATAGACCTAGGGCTGACTTGGTGTCTTATAAGACACCAGGTAGACTCGGAGTGCACTCCAAGTACCTGGAGTCCAAACGGAGTGCACTTCAAGTCCAAATGGAGTGCACTCGGAGTGCACTTTCTGTAATCTTTAGTGTACACTCAACTATACCCGTTAGTATTACAATATATGATGTTGTCTATCCAGTGATTATTATACTATAGTGTACTGGAGAGCTATTAAGCTATCATTATATTTGCTTTATAGTGAAATTACCGATGTGTTCACATGTTTAGTTTTGCTCGTGTTTGCAAACAGTATTGTTTTGCTAGCTGAAACACATTTGAAATTATATTTCAATTCTGTACCAGTAAGTAGAAGTTGTCAGTTACTATTAATAGAACTAACACAGTGATTTCATAAATAGTGGAATTATACTTGGGTTTTTTTAAACGTCCTATTAACAGCCAGGCTCATTTATGGACGTGCCAGGTTATGGAGGGGGAGGAAAGCCGGAGTACCCGGAGAAAAACCACCAGCCTACGGTCAGTACCTGGCAACTGCCCCATGTAGGTTTCGAACTCGCAACCCAGAGATGGAGGACTAGTGTTAAAGTGTCGGGACACCTTAACCATTCGGCCATCGCGGCCTCTCGGAGCAACCCAAGACCAATTGGTTATAAAATGGAGCTAATAAAACGATAATATCTATTGTGATTATCTTTAAAAGTGTTTATGTCCACAAAACTTCCAAAAAAGAGTTTTCAGATTACATAAAACACATCAGATCGTTTTATCTCTCAATTTGTTGTCGCTCATTCTTTGTTTTATATTTGCAAATGCTAAGGCAGCAGGATATTGTTTCGATCGGTTGTTCCGCCTCCTGGATCCGCCTATGTCTGTTTTAGCAAATTGCAAACTTTAATGCAAGTCGGATGAACGTTAAGGCACTTGGTCATCTTTTTGTGAGAAGCAGCCGACAAGTATACTGTACTCTGTCCAAGATGTAGCATCTTTAAAAATCAAAGAAGTGAACTCTTCCACTTCCACGATGTTTCAGAATTAGAAGAGACAGACATAAATATTGTTAAAATTTTACTTTATTTGGTTAATAAGAGTACCTGTACTAAACATTTATATTTGACGTCATAGTAATACAAGTGCACTTTCCTTCTACATAATACATAATTGTACATTATATTAAAGATAGATTCCCACAATTTTTTTTCTTAATTTCTGTTCACCGTAGAAAGTCATTTTGTTTTTGCTGTATTTATTTTTCTGGATTATCTAAGTAATGAGATTTGCGTTATTCCTTAAAATCGCTTTTTAAATTTGGAATTATACACTCGCAAGAACTTTTGGTAATAACTACAATAAACATAGACATAGGAATGTTGAATGGTAGCTTTAAGCCGTTTACCTCGGTATTTACATACAACATAACAAATAGGAACATGTTATAAGTAAGGTGTATGATGTGATGATTTCTATTTACCAATTGTTAATTTCCCGTTATATTACTAGAGAGCATTATCCCTGCATCCCATTCCTACAGTGTTTACATATCTACTTTGATTCAATGTACAAGAGCATTGTTCCCATTACCACAATTTCAAAGGCAGATGTCAAACTACTGACGGAGAAATTAACAACACAAGCTTTGGAGAGATTGAGATTGATGTGGAGATTATGCACTTTGGTGTAACCTTTACACTCAACTCTAGTTGGAATAAATATATCATCTTTAACTTTCTACATAAATTAAATCGTCCGCTTATGTAAAGAGTTCTGACAAGAAATACCTAAGTTATGTAATGTATATATATCTGGTTAAGATTACAGATCCATACTTAGCATGCTTGACTTTTCATACAACCCTATATACTTTGCATTTTTAGAATACGTTTTATTGCAATGCAACTTTTCGTGGTAACATGATTTTAGATAGGCTTTTCAATGCCATACATGATGTCCTCACCAACCTTTCTGCAGTTCAGTTTTGACAGTACCTGTAGAAGAATATCGGTATTCCGTTGTTTCTGGTATGTAACGTACATAACGATGACTTCGTGACACTTGTCCAGACATCTCCCTAGATGTGTATTTACATGGTCTGAAATAATTCTCGCGTCATCTAGTTCACCAAACAAATCAATATTAACCAAAGTACCTGCTTTACATTGGTAGACAGTAACTGCAGAAATCATCGGTGAACAAGTTTTATAGTGGAAATCCTGTTCGGCTAAAGCAGTGGCAAACATTTCATGCCCTCTAAGAATTCGATCAATATTCGACGACAGAATCTCGTATGGCACCCATTTAACTACGATTCTGTTCTCCGGAAACAGATACTGAGTTGAAGATTTTGTGAAGAACAACCTGCCTAAGTAGAACGCATCAACTTTTTCCAGAGCAGATGACACATTTCCAGATCTGAGCAACGACTGGAGAGATGCCTTCGTAGTTTCGAAGTTCATGGCATACTGTAAAAAACAATTAAATATCAAATAAACTGCGGCAGATAGATCATGAGTCTACACGATGTTTTCGAGTAATAAAAATCGTCAATGTGGTTTTTGAAATACATACCCGAGAGAAAACTAGTTTTGCTGATCCTTGGGGGAGTTTCTCAAAATAATCTGGCGATATCACGAGGACACTTTTGTTGGTAGTATGGAGGAGCTTCTTGAAACAAAATGCTCTCAATCGAGAATAAACTCCCTTTCCTTCGTATTCTTTCCTGACACGAATTGATTGTATGAGAATACTTTTACCGTCATCAATGACTGCTGAGAACATGAAACATACCTGAAACAGGTTTAAACTGTTCATATTAACTGCATATGATTTCATCACAAACGTATTTCATGAAAAAATGAAGAAATGAAAGGAATTTTCCAGCCTGATATAATAATCATCTATAAGATAAACTACAATGTGATGTACTATTTCAGTATTTAATCTTCAAATATAATCTGTAAATGGTTATTATTTGTATTGATTAATTTGCATCATTCATAAAAAAAAATACTCCTCACTCATAATTGGAGTATACCGCTAACTAGATTACGTTTGTTGAAATTGTTGATATACATCATCAGGGTTATTTTAATATCACCGTGTCAATAATTCAAATGCACTGAAGTATTGGTACCACAAACCAAATAAATCCATGACCTAAAAGAACAAAGAAAGATATCAAGGGGATTTCTTTAGTTTGAAAAGGCTTTTCCCTCAAACCTTTAGACATACCTCTCTATGATTACATAACTTTAGAGGTCTAGGGCATCGATCACTTCACAAATGAGATTTGTGAGCTAGATCTGTTTTAAGAAGAGCTGCCCTACAGGTAGGACGTAAGAATTGTACCTGTTGCCCATATTGCATGATCGTAAGAGGTTATTAAATTAAGGATCTTATCTCTATTTTTCTTTCTAAATAACTTTCTTCTTCCTAATGTCTCCCTTGACAATGCCTTACTTTTGGCCTTTAGTTTAGCGTTTGTCCCTGTGAGGAAGGCTTTGGGTTCTGTCCCCTGGCCGAAATATTCAAGCTGATTTAATTGATCCTTTTTTACCCTGTCCATCAGCCCAGGGGGGTCAGTCAGGACCAACATGTGCATATCAAGCTGTCATCCAATGCTGATAAGGTTAACAAAGTAAACATGAATTCCATATAATTCAAACAAATAAAAAGTATTTAATTCTATCTTATTTTGGTTTTAGAAGCTTTTTTTTTGTTTTAGTTAATTTGGCCCTTTTTGACCACGCCCATTAGCCCCTTGAGTTCAGTAAGTACCAATATACACGTAGTTTATATAATATATTTAAGAGTTTGGTTTGCCTTTGACCATGGAAGCTTCCTGGCAAATTTCATCGAATTTTGTTCAGCGGTTTTGGAGGAGACGTCGAACATGTAAATTGTTTAGGGAATAGAATACGTCACTTGAGACTTTCCTAAAACAACAACTTTCTTATGACCGATAAATCAAATGCAAAGTGTTAATAGTACAGCGAGTGCATGATTTGGTCACTCGAACCATGGGGGTTCGGTTTCAAAGATTTAAGCAATACTATATATTACATCGGTGAATCGAACTCCAGTTTTTAAGCACACTAAAACTAAAAATCCTTTAAATCTCGATTTTATAGGGTTTTTAACTGTGCGTCAATGTTGGATTTTAAACTTGTGGTTATTCACAGATGTCATATGTTACTCATGAATTAATACCGAACCCATGTGACTAGAAGCTAACGTACACAAGATGCAGTCAAATGTCGAGATGATGTCATAGCTCAATTAAACGTTTAAAAACGAGGATTTTATTCGAAGATTAATGGAGGAGCTTTGTGATATTCCTGAAATATTGGATATCATTGCACACTCGTGTTTTTGGATATAATTTCTGATAAAAGTAAGAGAGAAACATTGATTTTAAAATTGACGGTATTCGACGACCCGGTACTTGTGACCTCCAGCCTTGCCGGGTATGAGTCACAGGGAAGCCTTGCAATAGTGACGTGATCATGTGCATGATAGTGTCTCGAAGATATAAGATAGTTTTTGTGTGCTGTCTAACAGTGTTACCACTGTAACTTTTCATTTGGACACCGTTTCCTTGACCACATATACGTGATATCCATTATGGCAGTTAATGTAGTAGAATGTAGAGTGTCGGTGATACATATACAAACAGCATGGATTATACCGACATTCTTATTAGGATATAAACGACCTAAACTTTGTTATAACAAAGCATCAATCAATCAGATAGAAGTAATGGCGTTAACAGCTTCTGTGTAGATTAAGTCAACCGTGGCATGCTAATGGCATTTACCCATCAAAATTCTTCATGATGCATTGATTATGTAGGTTATCAATAAATTTGTCACCACTATTTTGTTGATATTGATATTCTCCCAAGTGTTTCGGATTTCAACCAGCTATGATTTTTTATAATGCCGCGTGAAGGTAATAGAAAGCTGCGTACAAAGAGCGATAATCTAAAAAACAATATGTAGTCTTATGATCATAGTTCAGGCCAAGTAACCTCGGGTGACGGGCCACGGCAGTTCAGTACGTTAGAGTGTCGATCACGTGACCTCGGCTAAGAGACCGCGATTGCTCAGTCGGCTACAGTGCCGGTCATGTGACCTCAAGTTAGAGGGCCGCGATCGCTCAGTCGGTTAGGGAACCGGCAATGTAACCCCAGGTGAGGAGACCGCGATGGCTCAGTCGGTTAAAGTGCCAGCCACATAACCACAGGTGAAGGGGGCGTAAAATCAGTAGAGGTGTCGGTTTCTGTTTTTCGGGAAGCTGAGAAACGGCCCGATCTATGCTGTCGTTGTTATGTCCTTTGACAACACACTTAACCTCAATTGTGTTGATGGCATGCGACTGTCCTCCTGTATGTTGTTCTATGAAGTAATAACGGACTACTACAAGGATACCCAACCTCAACATGACCCTGGTTATTCACATTGTGATCAGCCTAGCAAACAAACAAACCAACCAACAGGCAAATTACCCTCGCTTCGAGGAATATGACATCCAAACCGGTAATATTGTTTTATGAAGATTGGTCCTTTACATACACATACCTTTACATTGCCCACTTATTACCAAATACAATGGCAAAATGTATTTCCTTTCAAAAAAATCTAGAACTATTTATGGAACTAGTATCATTATGGAAATAAAACATGTTGTTTATCATTTTGCATGAAAGGTACTGCTAGAAATATTTTACCTGAGTATTGATTATGAATACCAAAAAATCATTGACACATCTATCTACTCCCTCTGATGTGTTATGCTGTTACATAGGGTAGGTGAGGTTGTCATTTTAGAATTCAAGGCTTGGAGTTCCTTTTTAAATGTCATGTTTTCCCATGAAAAAGTATAATTTCGTCCCTGCTACCTTATTTGAGACTTTCTACCTATTCTAGCTGTAAACGAACCAACCAGTTTGGTTTATTAGGAAGGGTTGATGGGCCTTTGTGAATACACGAGTATTTCATTTTCGAAAGAAACACAGGAAAATCCATAGCTAATGTCGCAAACACTATGGTGTTTGCACAAACTATTCCAATAACAAGCAACATTTACTGAAAGTGTGGTCATGGTCCCTAACAATTATATACATTCCTGATTATGATGCTTACCATTAGATTACCGATAAATCCGGCGAATCCTGTGTTATATTCCAGAAGCTCGTGGTATCGACTTGGAATGTAATCAATGCCGTCATATAAGTGTTTGCGTATCGACACCACGTCATCATAATCATCAGCTTTTGTCTTTCTGAATTTTAGTTCCGCCATCTCTTTTGCCAATCTCTGGATCCTTACTCAGTATGACCTTGTATATTGCACCAGTTTCTGTACTCTCGGCCGGTTGTTGTTGCTTAGATGGTAGGCCGCTAGATCCCCCTTCCTCTAGTTTGGACGTTTTGGTGGGTTCGTGTTCCACATTGTCTATCCACGAGCAGTCTTCAGTTAGTTTTTTCGAATTTCTGGGTCGTTATTTTAGTTTTACTTTTGTCAATCCTAGAGTACCGTTTTGTTTAGCTGATTGCGCCCGTATTCGGAATGTCTACGATAGGAAAAGAACACACTCATCCAGCTCTTTTTCCATTCTAGGACTCGCTACATGTATGCTGATGCTAATAGCCTAGAGTGTTATAACCTGTGAGGCAATGGAAATGATTCCATATAATCCTGAATAAATGTCAAAATTATAATGGGTGGTGGAAAAGCCCAAATCAAGAGCTCCAATATCACGACTTTCGCATTAAACGTCGACTGTTAACAAAACACTGACTTTACAAGGGACTGGAAAATACAGCTTGATAGAAACTACAGGTTCCATTTCATTCTATGATATAAATTTAACATCTGTTGCATGAAATGTAAACCTCGCGTTCTACGCTATAATGTAAAGCCACATACAATGTGTTAATTATCTTTGAAATCAATAGCAGCATATGATAATATCATAGTTAATATGCGTTTTAAATTTTTGTCTGTGAAATGTACAATAATACTAATGTATCAAAATGGTTCAGATCGCATTTCAGATGTACCGTTGGCCTAGTATTAGGAAGCAGGTCTACGTGACCGAAGGGTCGCTAGTTCCGAGTCACGGCATGGGCGCTGTGTTGTATCCTTGAACAAGATAGTTGTGTTCCAGCTGACCCAGCTGTAAATGGGTACGTGGTAGGGCAGTGCATGAAATGTCGTGTGTGAGTTGATAGCGTCGAAATGGCAGCTCTGGCTGTATATTCCCTAGGGAGTTGAGAAAGACATCGGCTGGTTGCTAAAGGCTCTAAAACCACAGATAATATTTTTGAACCACTTTGAGACACCTATGTTGCTGTATATAGCGGTATATAAAATCGATATTAAATAAGAATTATTATCTCGATTGAAAAAGCATATAACTTGTCCCGAATTTTCCTCAAAATGAGTCGGATACATAAGGGTCGAAAACATATTGTGTTTTATTTATTATCAAACTGAAATAAAATGGACGCGAAATAAAATTTTACCAATCTAAACTTGTATTCAACAATTAAAAGAAGATCAAATTGTTCCAAATCACAATCATCGCTGCAGTTGATTTAATCGTAGCGATTAGGACGGTGATCTAAATTGTGCATCAATCACGTCTAGGTAGCAGTTTACAGTAAAAATACCCAATTCTGAAAAATACGGCATATGTTTTTCGATATGTTAACATTGCAAGTTAACCATACATATTACCTCTAATAAAGTTCATATATTTGTAATCTATACAACATTTGCAATTTTAATACAGCTCTGAAGGATAAGTAAAATGTAGATTTGGTTTACTAAATATTTGTTTATACACAACATAAAAAAAGTTGCAGTCTTCATGCAAATAGGTATCTATTTCTAACCACGCGCCTATCGATCACGTGACGTGGTTGACCAATGAAATTACGTCAATGGAGTAGCACCCCCTGCATTCATTCTCGGGCAGTGTGGTTATTCGTAGCAGTAGTGTTATTTCGGCATAGCCGTATAATATTCTTCTGGTCCGGATATGACGTGACAGGTGGCGTTACTGGTCAAGATAAAGCACGTGATTGGTCAATGTAGCGGTCAATGCAAAATGCAGATATGCAGTTAAAAACGAAACAAAGTTAAGATTGAATGCAAGCTAAATAAGTGGATGTGTCTTTTCAAATGACAAATTAATAAAATCATATTCCTGATTCAAACTGATATAACTTTGTTATCTGTGCTGAAACACATTAGTTCGTTCATTTATCTCACCAGCAGTTTTATCTTATAACCACCAACATTAAAACTATGCCGTTTATCTTTTTTAAAGATAGTTCTTGTTTCATCATTATTCTCTCCTAATTGCTTACTTTTCGTCGCAACTACTCAACTGACTTTTGAGCTTGCTTACTGGCCTCATGGGAGGTATCTTTACCCCCATTTATTGATCCATTTTTTTGTTTATATTATGCGGAATACTACATTCAACTCTTATGGAGAGCTCTGTCATATTTATAAGAGATGATAAGTTTTTATGCCAGGGAAGGTGTTTTGTGTTCCTACCCGCCGTCTATTACTAGATTATTGTTATTATATGTAGCTATCAGTGAGATCAAGCCTCTCCAATCACGAGTCAAAATCACACTTCGCATGAGGAATTACACTCTGAGTCAAGGGTCTTCTCAGCTGTGTCTGCGAGTCACGTCTCTTCTCAATAGCGCATAGGAGTCAAGCTTTTCCTAACACTAAACCACCAACCACTACGCTGTGTTTTGATTCGGTTAGTTTGTGTAGCCAGGTCATAGCTTCTCTCACGAGTATAAATCTGATGAGTAATTGCAACCCAGAGTCTTGGGTCTTCTCATCTGTGTTCGTGAGTCAAGTCTCTTCTCAGGAGTCACTGCGACTCCGAGTCAAAGGTCTTCTCAGCAGTGCTGAGGAGTCTTAGTTTGTCCTAAAATAAACCACCAACACTCACTGTGTTTTGATTCGTTTAGCTTTTAGAGCCAGATCATAGCTTCTATCACGAGTCAAAATCTTATCTTAAGTAATTACAACTCAGAGTCAAGGGTCTCCTCAGCTGCGATTAGGAGTCAAGTTTGTCCTGACACTAGCCACCAACTACAGTACTATGCTGTATATTGGTTCTTGCTACAGCTTCTCCTACATCTTAAGATTATTACTACTCACTTCTTCAGTCGCATCCCCCTCTTTAGATTCAGAGTGTAGTGTCTTAGTATTTGTTTTATGCTGTTAAGTGCTTATGAGTAAGTAGCCTGTACACCATTCGGTATCCTTATTGTATTCGTACTTTTTAAGTTTCAATCAATGCGACTGTTGGCAGGTTCAGTTAAAATACTTATTTTGTGTATGTAAGATCCTTATTCATGACAACCATTTTGTAGACTTTCTTGTGAGACCTTCGACCTTTTCTATATGTCTATCATTTATATACTTATAGTCGCCATACAGAGCTTGTTATCCTCTTACATCTTAGGGGTGCACTCCCACTACCGATTATCATTCTTAACACCTTTTCTTTTGCTGGTTCTTTGAATTAGACCTCAGAGTTGCACAATATGAAGAATGTAATTATCTTACATCTGTCTCATTCAGACAAAATATGAGTGTTTCTTCAACTGATATCTCATCTTTCATCATCCTTTATGCTTAATTTCCTCTTTCTCTTTTTCAGCCATGATTCCATACGTGATATAACTTCAATCAGTTGAATATTACTTGTATTAATTAGAAGCTATATACTTGTTTCGGTGCCACTGACCACATTTAAACTTCTTAACGTATAATTTCAGAACACAATATAATATTTTAATTATATGAAATAGGTGGTGCATTATTTTCTACAGGTAATCTTGTGCTTAGTTTAAACAAGTTATAATCAATCATATTCCAGTTTTCGATCATCGATTCACTTTTATGCATACTGTTTTTTTTATATTACATTGTCATATAATTCTTACACATATATTTCTTTCTTGGGGAGGGGGGGGGGGGGGGCGCCTCTCATTCGGTTACTTTTTCATATGTAACCTCTTTCTTTGGACTTGTAATTCGAGGAATCCCTTGCCCCCGATTCATTATATTATGTTTTGTGTATTTATTACTTCTGTAGGTGATAAGTTTGGGATCGCTCAAGCTTGGGGTTCGCTCAATCTTAAACAGTCTTAGCAGAGTTGCCTGCAATCGTTAACAGCTGCTTACTCGGTGGCTTGAGATCGCTCAAGCAAGGGATCTCTCCTTTCTTTATTCAGTCATAGCTAGCTAAGTTGGTGATCGCTCAAGCTCGCGGGTTGCATGCACCACTAGTATCGTTAGTATTTTAATTATTTATGTGTATCTATTTTAGTAGTGAGTCAAATTTCATTATGTAATTTTGTAAGTTGTGTTGATGTAATTTAGTTGTAAGAATGAGCAGCCCCTAAGAATGCCAAAAAAAATAAATGATCAATATGAGCCTGAACAAGTTTTTCGTTCCATTAATACATTTTGAACTTTCATACTGTTTGTTGTGTTGCGTATAAACTTATTGTTTTATGTTTTTCAGACCTGTGAATACCATGGTAACCACTTAAAAATTGCAAAATATTATGACATTTGACTCAAAATGACACAATTCTCTGTACAGTTTTTTTCTGAAACCTATTTGAAATTAAATATCTCTATCCAAAGACAGAATTAATGTTGTTTTGACATACGTTGTACATTAAGTTTTCCCGCAATCTTACCTCGATTATGAGCGACCATTTTTCGCTGTAGGCAAAACTAATTTTTTTGTGTAAACCCACTTTCGAAAAATTCGAAAAAATTAAAACCCGGACCAATTAATTTATTTTAGTTTTAAAAATGTGAAGCGTGTATGTACTACTTTATTATGAATAAACCAATTATAGTGTACATTCATTTTTTTCATTTTCTGTGTATATCGTAACACAGGGGTCATTTGCTTAATAAAAGAAATCACCCTATGCCAAGTCAATCTTTATGTTGTCTGCTACCCTATGGCCTCATAGACGCAGCCTAGATGAACACTTGGGATAATACATTTGTACATTGTTTAATCATTTACAAAATAAAAATGGTGTTCCAGAACCCCAGATCAGATTCATTTTATTGATGAGGGGTTGTTAAATATGTGAACCCCGCTAATTTTCTTTTACAGTGGAATGTCTCATTATCTATCCATTTTTTTCAATATTATATCTGATTATATATATTTTCAAATAGCGATTTTTGCTATTATCAAATAGAAGATAACTGAAAATGATAACATAAAACAGGAATGCACATTCTTTATTTATTTTTTACAAACTGATATCATGATATTGTGGTAAAAGAATATTCTTTAAAATTCACTTTAAGTCAAAGTTAATCAATCATGTAGCAGCAATCTGTTATGCAACAGAAACACAACCACCTCATGGTATGTGGTCTAAGCCTTGATGTTTCCTTAGTCATACCCTGCGAACACACAACGGAAGAACCACAGCAGACCCAGGTTTCCATCTAAATTAGGAGGACGGGAGGGGATTTTTGTTTCACTGGCTAGCGGTGGCTACCAATTCCAGGAACTGTAAAAGGGTGATAACTCTAATTGCCAACATGGAAAACTACCAAACCAAGGGAAGTAAATCGTACAGGATAAATTGAAGTATTTTTTTACCTTACGTAAACTTAATATGACAAATATTAGTAAGTAGTCTTCTTTGTGATATATTCAAACATTATAGGAAGTATTGTTATTATATTTGTAGTCGCTTTAAATATCACGGTGTCAATTGTATTATTTATTTTAGTGACAAATGTTCATGATCAACACTAAGGATCGCTAATATCCGATTCAGTAAAAATTTAAGCGAGCGGACAACTCAGCGTGCTCATCAGATAAAAGGCTGCTATACCGTAATAGCATACGTAAAAAACTTTATATAAATAGATCAATAAATAAGTAGACATACAGCTATTTCTGCGGTCGTGGTGGTGTTAAAATCGAATTGAAACTGTTTAGCGGGATCTTACAATCTTGCCTTAATCTATATTGGTTGCCAGTTGTCGTGTGGTGCGTCGTTTTACTCTATATTACCATTAGTGATATTACTCATTCAAACTTTTACGTGATGTCACTTAAACGACTAGTGTAAATATCAAGCGATAACATAACATAATCATAATAACAGGATGTTTACCTGTTAAGTTGCCCCATGCACTAGATGCACTCATTACTTAATTAACATAAGTTACGCTTCTGCTGCTTTAACATATCTAACGACAAAAATGCGTAACTTGGTTACCATGGATGGTAGGTGGATAGATTGGATTACCTGCCTTTTCCTATTTCTCTCCGCCAGGCTGCGGTTATGATTACTGTCATTGTTTTTAATGTATTCACTCATTCTTGATTTCATTGCAAGTAAGCAAATAGTTCTACTTTCCGTTATATACAATACTCCTCTTTTTCTTTTATCGTCTCTTGTCCTAGCACCCAATATAGCATGACATTATTTTCAAATATATGATTGTCTGCCATTAATTTTCTTCATAATCTTCACATCAACCTGCTGCATTTCTCCAAACCTAGTGTTGTTAATTTCTCCGTCAGTAGTTTGACATCTACCTTTGAAATTGTGGTAATGGGAACAATGCTCTTGTACATTGAATCAAAGTAGATATGTAAACACTGTAGGAATGGGATGCAAGGATGTTGCTATATGTGTTATATAGTAAAGAAATGGAACATTAACAATTGGAAATAGAAATAATCACGCTCATCATACAGCTTACTTATACGATGTTCCTATTTGTTTGGTTGTATGTTAATACCGCAGTAAGCGGATAAAAGCTACCATACAACATTCCTATGTTAATTGTAGTTGTTATAGTCTGTACTATCTATCAAAGGTTCTTGTGAGTTTATAATTCCACTATTTCTGAACACGAGCAAAACTAAACATCTGAAAACCTTGGTAATTTCACTATCAAGCAGGTATAATGATAACTTAATAGCTATCCAGTACACTAGAGTATAACAATCACTAGATAGAGAAAATCATCATATGTTGTAACACTAACGGTACGCTAGTTCAGTGGAAGCTGGAATAAATACAAGGTCTTATCATCCAACAGCTACGCTTTTGTAAAGAACTACCCCAGCTATATATGTATATATCTGATCACAAATCCTTACTCAACATGCTTAAATTTTCATACGACCCTATTTACTTTGCATTTTAGAATACATTTTATTGCATTGGAACTTTTCGTGGCATCATATTTCAGATTAGCTTTTCTATGCCATACATGATATCCTCATCAACCTTTCTGCAGTTCAGTTTTGACAGTACCTGTAGAAGAATATCGGTATTCTGTTGTTTCTGGTATGTAACGTACATAACGATGACTTCTTCACACTTGTCCAGACATCTGCCTAGATGTGTATTTACATGGTCTGAAATAATTCTCGCGTCATCTAGTTCTCCAAACAAATCAATATTAACAAAAGTACCTGCTTCACATTGGTAGACAGTAACTCCAGAAATCATTGGTGAACAAGTTTGAAAGTGGAAATCATGTTCGGCTACAGCAGTGGCAAACATTTCATGACCTCTAAGTATACTATCAATATTCGACGATAAAATCTCGTATGGCACCCAGTTAATGACGACTCTGTTCTCCGCAAACAGATACTGAGTTGCAGATTGTGCGAGAAATAGCCTTTCTAAGTAGAACGCATCAACTTTTTCCAGAGCAGACGACACATTTCTAGATCTGAGCAACGACTGGAGAGACATCTTCGTAGTTTCGAAGTTCATGGCATGCTGTGAAAACCATTTAAAAATCTCAAATGAACTGCTGCTAATTATGCATTATTAAGAGGAGAATGTTTGCAATTAATTGAAATACATGTAGGCTAAATTTCAAACTTTTATAGAAAGGTGCAAGTTATTAGTCTACACGATTTTTTGAATACTTAAAATCATCAATGTGGTTTTAGAAATACATACCCGTGAGAAAACCAGTTTTGCTGATCTTTGGGGGAGTTTCTCAAAATAATCTGGTGATATCATGAGGACACTTTTGTTGGTAGTAGGGTTGAGATTCTTGAAACAAAATGCTCTCAATCGAGAATAAACTCCCTTGCCTTCGTATTTTTCCCTGACACGGATTGATTGTATGAGAATACTTTTACCGTCATCAACGACTGCTGCGAACATGAAACATACCTGAAACAAATTTAAATTATTCATATTAACCGGTTATGCTTTCATTACAGTATACTGCTTAGTAGGTTATATTTGTTGACATTGTTGATATAAATCATCAGATACATTTAAATATGATCGTGCCTATAATTCAAATGCACTGACGTATTTGTACCACAAACGAAAACAACCCCCCTCGCAACCTAACAAGGTCTCGTTCAAGATATTCTCATTCTTGACCAATATATAACATTTGAACCTTTTCCTAAACTAAAGTGGCTAGAATGAGTATAGGTACAAACGTGAATATGAACTAACGAACGATAGTTTTGTTTATTTGACGCCTTATGTACAGTTATGGTCATTTAAAGACGGCTTTCCCCTGTGTGGAAACAGCATGGTATCGTGAGTGTGTGTTTTGGGAGGCTAGGATATATTGGTTTTTGCCTCTTGGTGATAGCGCAGAACTTATGTCGGCCTTAGAGTGTTATACCTCACTCTCACTGAAGCATATTGCCGAAGATACCCAGCAGAGCAACACTTCCGGTCAATCGTCCTGCATCCAAAATGCTGAGCGTCCTAGTCAGGAAAAATCCCAAAGCCTTCCTCAAAGTAAAAGTTCCGGCCTATCACAAGATGACTTATCACGAACATACCGCAGCCTCCCAAAACACGCATACGCACTCACCACACGCATGCATGTCGCACGCACGGGAGGCCGTCCTTAAATGACCTTAGCTGTTAATAGGACGTTAAACTAAATAAACCAAACCAAACCAAACTTCCTCAAAGTAGCGAACGCTCAACTTAAACTCCTTTAATGTTTTTTCCTTGCTAGATAAGACTAGAAATCTGCCAAGTAAGGACTGATCTTTCAAATGTACTAAATATTTCAGAGAAAAAGAGAAAGATAGTAGTCGAAGGGACTTGAATGTTTTAAGCAGTTTTCGCCAATATGTGCCAATATCATCGAGACCAAACCAAAAAAGTCCATGACCTAGAAGAACAAAAAATATCAAGTTTGTAAATGCTTTCCTCTCAAATTTTGTGACATATCTCTCTGCTAGATTTGTTTGAAGGAGATGGCAATACTGAAAACTATAAATAATTATTGACACTTCATGACTGCAAGATTATAACCGATCTGTTATTCTATAATTTCAGTGTTCATTTAGGCACCCATTTGCACAAAAGTAATTTCCTTCATCAGTCCATGTTAGCAAATAAACTAACAATCCATCCTAATATCAACGTTAAAAATCTTAAGATTACAAATTCAGTTGACACGATATACAAGTGCTTCGCTTCGTAACATCGTTCTAGGCCTACTTATCGTACATTGGTGCACACTAAAGGAATAGCCACCAACCGGTCACTCTCGTCGCCATGGCAATAAAGATGATATTGATATAGTTATGGTATTTTTGAGAAAAAATGCTCATTTCAACAAAAATTCCTCTTTTTCTCAAAATAACAACTTTCTCATAAGTGCATGATTCGGTCACTCGAACCACAAGGGTTCGGTTTCAAAGATCTAAGCAATACTATATATTGCACCGGTGAATCCAAATCCAGTTTTTAAGCCACTACAACTAACAATCCTTAGCATTTCATATGGTTTTAAACAGTGTGCAAATGCTGGATTTTAGACCTTTTGATATTTACAAATGTCATATGTTACTCATGAATAAATACCGAACCCCTGTGACACGAAGCTACCGTACACAAGATGCAGTCAAATTTCTGGATGATATCATGGTTCGATAAAAAGTTTTAAAATGTGGATTTTATCCAAAGATCAATGGAGGAGTTATGTGCTATTCTTGAAATATAGGATAGCATTGCACACTGGTGTTTGGGGATATAAATTCTGATAAAAGAGAGAAAAATTGATTTGAAATATGGCGGTAATCGACGACCCGGCATTGTGTCCTCCAGTCTTGCAGGGGGGGGGGGGGGGGGGGGGGGGGGGTAAGGGTCACAGGGAAGCCTTGCAATAGTGAAGTGTCCATGTACACGATAGTTTCTCGCTGATACTAAGCATTTAATAATTTCAGTATTCTGTGTTGTTTTTTGCTGTAACTTTTCATGTGGACACCGTTTCTTTGACACATATACGTGATGTCCATACTGGCTGTTAATGAGTAGAATCTAGAGATCATAATCTCGCTGTTTTCAGGAGGCTTGGTGATATATTTAAACAGCATGAATTATACGGGCATTCTTATTAGGACATATAGGACATGAACATTGTTATTACAAGGTATTAGTCATCCAGAAAGAAGTATTTTCGTTCGCATCTTCTGTGTAGATTAAGTCAGCCATGTCATGCTAATGGCATTTACCTACCGAACATATTCATGGTGCATTGATTTTGTAGGTTGTCAGAAGAAATTTGCTCGCCACAATTTTGCTGATATCGATAATCCCCCAAGAGGTTCGGATTTCACCAACTAGGATTTTCTATAATGCCACGTGTGTATAATACAAAGCTGCGTACAAAGAGCGATAATCTACAAAACAAGATGTATAGGCTTGCCTGTGACACGTCAGACTTTCACTAGTTTTCATTCAAAACAGGTTTTGCAGTATGATGAAAGTGTTTTAGGCAAGTATTCTATCATATATCCTGTCAAGAAATCATATCATCATCATGGGGCTACGATAGCACAGTCGCTCAGAGTGCAGGCCAAATAACCTCAGATGAGGGGCAGCGATGGTTCGGTATGTTAGAGTGTCGAACACGTGACGTCGGGTAAAGGGATCGCGATAGCTAGTCGGTTACAGTGTCGGTTGCATGTGACCTCAGATAAGGGGGCCGCGATAGATAGCTCATTTAGAGAACCGACCAAGTAATGTCAGGTGAGGGGACTGCGATAGTTCACTCGAGTAGAGAACCGGCCAGGTAACCTCAGGTGAGGGGTCCGCGATAGCTTACTCGGTTAAAGTGCCGGCCACATAACCTCAGGTGAAGGGGGCGCCGGTATTAGTTTCCGTTCTCGGGAAAGCTGAGATATGGCCCGAGTCTGTACTGTAGTGTTGTGTCCTTTGATAAAACAATTAACCGTAAGTGTGCTGGATGGCAAGCGACTGTTCTCCTGTATGTTGTTCAATGAAGTAATTACCGACTGCTACAAGGTTACCCAACCTCAAAATGACTCCGGTTATTCACAATGCGATAAGCCCAGTAAGCAAACAAACAAACAAACAGGCAAATTTACCTCGGTTCGAGAAATATGACATCCAAACCGATAATATTGTTTCATAAAGATTTTTCCTATACACATATACATATACATTGCCAACTATTAGCAAATCCAACGGCAAAACTTAGTTCCTATCAAAAAAAGTCTCGAACCATTTCTAGAGCTAGTATCATTATGGAAATAAAACTAGTATTTTATCCATTTGTCTGAAAGAGTTGGTAGGAATACAAAAGTGTTCCATTTCCTAAAGGAACACAATTAAAGCCATAGCTCATCTCGCGAACTATTTCAATAGCATGCAACATTTACTGAAAGTGTGGTCATGGTCCTTAACAATGATATACATTCCTTACAACTTGTTATGATACTTACCATTTGATTACCGATAAATCCGGCGAATCCTGTGTTATATTCCAAAAGATCGTGGTATAGACCGGGAATGTAATCCATGCCACCATATAAGTGTTTGCGTATCGACACTACGTCATCATAATCATCCTCTGTTGTCTTTCTGAAGTTTAATTCCGCCATCTCTTTTTGCCAACTTCGGGTTCTTTTCTCGGTATGACCTTGTATATTGAGCGATTTTACTAGCTGTTAAAATGTAAGTTTTAGTTTCTTAATCGCCTCACTTAATTTGCTGTCAGCTGCGAATATAGAGCAGAATGAGTTTTTTTCTGTTCCTCAGACTAAAAAAAACCCCTGAAAAGTATGTAAATATTCATGGATATACCTGGGTGAATAAGGCAAAAATCATCACTTTTAGGAAATATTATATACTAATCTGCAAAGAATAATTATACCACCCATGCAAAAAATATATTCTTTGAAAACATTCTGATTGATGGAGGTTTTAATATGCAAGCACTGTGATGCATGAGGGAGTTAAACTTTTTTGAAAACACTAATATTCCTTTATAGTCTTTTCAGTATAATTTAAGGTGAATTTCCCTAATATATGTGCATGTCAATATCACATCAACTTAAAAAAAACACTGCAACTATTGTGGATGACAATAAAGATTGGAATCTTGGATATAAAGCGTCCGCGGGTATGTCAGTTATATGAATGGTTTCCTATATCTCTACTGGTGAAGGTACACCTGTGTTATTTATATCACCTGAGGGCATTTTCTTTAACCTTTTTATTTCTATTGACCCGTCTTGATCTAACTTGCAGTTGTTAAATTTTGCAGATTAAACTTTCTTCATATCTTAGCAGACCCTAAATGAATAATTATATTTGTTGATTTTATATCTACATGTTCCATATTTTGTTACTTAGAATTGCTTGTATTTGGATAGGCAGGGGTACAGTGAATTGATATATATACACACTTTATACATGTATGGTCAGGATAGTAAGATTCCTTGATTTTTCAGCATTACCCGTTGTGTATTCTCTGTTTGGCCTTACCAACGAAATTGACATAGGAATACATTGCTGACAGTGATGCGAGGTCGAGAGGATCGACCCAGATAGGCTTTTTCCTAGGTTTTTTTTTTTTCTTCTTTTTTTTTTTTTTTACATTTTGTGAATTTACTTTTCATGAATTGAAGATGTTTATTTTCAACGTTTCTACCAGGAATTGAATATAAAAAATATGATATGTTGGAAATGTACGTGATTTACTTAATCAGAACAAAGTTTATCCTATGTGAATTTCAAAAATTATTTGATATAGAATCGGAAAAACTTGTTTTATCAAAGGAGATGTCAGTCCACCAAGCACTTATAAAAGAATTAGATTCATTCTTATTGGCAGAAAATACTATAAAAAGACCATTTCAACCAAGTCATATTTATAATCATAATAATTCAATAGTTCATAATAAGAAAGGATGTGTGGACATGTTTGTAAGTAAGATTTAAAAACAAAGTTTAATAACAGCCGAACAAAATGGAAATAGCAACATACCTATACTTGAAAACATATTCCCTTTCAACTACCAAAGATAAAAAACAAATACTGAGGTTTTAATATCTACAACACCGCATTCTCCCTCTTAATACTTACTTAAAAACTACCAATGCCTCATTCAATAATATATATATGTTGCTATATCTGTAATATAGAAACTGAAACCGTTAAATATCTTTTTAAGGAATGTTCAAAATCCTTTCAAATATGGCAAAATTTAAAAGCTATAATATTCGATAAAACTAGTAAAGTAACTGATTTTAGATTACATACAGTACTTTTTGGAGAGACTCATTGAATCTATTACCTTCTTAATTTCATTATACTACATGTGAAGTTTCATATTTAGTCTGTTCGAGGGGGAAAGGCTTAGCTTTTGGCATTACAATATGATACCGAAAAAATCTTGTCAATAAAAAATGTATGTATTGAAACATTCTATGAAACATGATTTGAACAGAAAAAGACGTTTGAAAATTAGTTATTTTACGTGTTTTATGTGTGAAACAAAGCCTCGGCGTGACTTTGATCAACAAAGCACCAAAATGACGTCATATTTACGCGATTGTTCTAAGTCGAAATCCTTGCTAGGTTTGATTCACCCGCAGCATTGCCAAACATGTTTTTGACGCTGACGGAAGTGACGTCATGTGATCTGGGCTGCATTTATAGGGTGATAAATACCATCTGGTTTATCACAGGGGTATTGGGAGACTGTCACGCAGAATGTAAATATATAGTTTTACGTGATTAAAGAATATCAAAATCATTGCAGATATAACATTTATATTGGTTGTATTGAAGAAATATACATTTCTTGTTTTTACTTTAAGGACAGTGTATATCGACGGACGTCTCTGTTACGATTGTGACACTATCGCTATAAGATATAAGTCCTGTTTCTATTTTGTCCAAAAACTGCAGCTGAGATAAGGTAAGATTTTCATGTACTTCTTTTTATCCATACATAAATATTGATACCATCAGTCACTCGAGTCTTTGATCAAAACCACAATAACTTTTACATAAAAGTTTGAAAATCATCAGAAAATTATTAATTGACTATTATTATTATTATTACAAGCTAACCGATAATAAGTATTTATATATTAAAGTACCGTATTTAAAATTTTGCCCTTATCCATCCATGTAAAAAATATATAAAAGAAGTAGTATGTGACCAGTAGCATTGGGTTCTAATACTTTTTCATGTAGGGAAAGCATGGTCTTTCATTGATATGTACAGTATTTTTCTATCAATAGTTACATTATCTTTAACATTTGTCTTTCAAATCTTAAGCTACATGTAGTATTCGAAGCAACTGGTTTTCATTTGACAGAAATAGTGACATTGACCTTTGACATCCGAGTATGAAAGAGTACTTAAGGTATTGTGCAGCAACCAAATAAGAGGCCATCACCTCCTTCTCTGGACCTCTTTTTGATATTGAGAAAAAAAGGGTTTAACATTTAAATATATTTGACGGCTGTGACCTTGAATTTTGTATCACTTCACCAGCATACTACAGGCCCAATACCAGGTACATGTATCTTGGCCTCAAGGTTATTCAGTTGAAGATTTTCAAGTTTTTGTTTTTTTTGCACGTCTGGCTCCAGTGGTCTTTAACAAAGGTAAAGGTCATTCATTAAAACAAACCTATTGCAGCATTCAAGATTTGGGACCATCACTTCAGAATGCATGTGCTATTAAATTGTTGAATTGTCCTTTTGTGTCCCACCCTCCTCCTTGGGAGTCAGCATAGTGCCTCAAGATTCTTAAACAACAATCAGACCAGCCAAATAATGCCCAAGACCAAGTTTGAAAAGATCATCAAGTTAGCCATACAGAAGAAAAACAATTGAACCAGAATGTTATCTTGGACTACTGTGCTGAATATGTGCTGATCTGACAGATCTGCCAATTCAAAATGTCTTAACCAAACAAAAGATTTTATCAAAATTATTGTTAAAAAGGAAGAAGCAGAGCATTTCTATATATATATATGTTACAGAGACATGCAAAATATTCATGTACATGTACATGTATTGCAAAACAAAAAGCAAATTTTGAAAATCAAAAGCAACTAAATATGTCAATTGTTTAACCAAAAGGAAACTGGAAACAAAGAAATGAGAAGAAAATTTTGAAGATATTTAATAGAAGGAAGTGTAAAGACCCATGTGAGAGACTATAACCACAGAGATATTATCAAAAGAAAGGAAACTAGTTTTAAGTATACAAATAAGCAAATGTAAGCCTTGTTATATAGAAGATATATATCTGATTTATATGAATATGTCCCCCCCCCCCCCCCAACAATGGAAAGTAAAACAATCATAATAATATGTTAAAAGAATCTTACCTACAATGGAAACTAAAATGGATTTGTAAAGTTTCACCTTTGTGTAACTTTTAGATTTCTTGAACTGAATGAATTGGAGAAATGAAGTCAATGTGACTCAATACAATAACCTATTCCATTTTTCACCCACTTTCAAATATCATCAGATGTATATGAGGTGTAGAACAATTGGAAACAAATATGAATGGCAATCTGCTAGAATAAGATGTATCGGAAAGAAAACAAAGGGGCACAACTCTTCAAATTAGTGAAAATCCAACCCTTAATTTAGAATATGATCATCTGCCATTTGAGAATGTGTTCCTAAACCAAAGTCAACAACTGTATGAGAGCTTGTCAGTGTCTAACTTCCGGTGGTGGGGCAAGAGGAAACTCCGAATACTCATTAATTAGTCTCATCAAAGGTCTTTGACCTGTTAGAAGGCGAGATTGCCAGATCTATTGATTAATAAAATCTGACATCCTGTGTATTGAAATCAGACCAAAAGTACTGCAGTATATGTCAATAAGTATTTTTGGATTGATACACCAAATATGTTAATATGAATGTTTAAAAAATATTTCTTATTACTGCAAACACATACATGTATATTGTACAATTATTTCAATTTCAGATTTGGGAAATATTTCTATGTTCGAGTGGATTAAAGAAATATATAACACAGTATTCTAATAAAGTAATGTAATAATTGTGAAAATGTCACAGAAACATGTCAACAAACAATATGATGTGGAGCGCAATTGATTTTGAAAGCTAAATTCTTACTGTAGTCAAGTTGTCAAGAATCATATTCTTTTATATATCTACATGACTTAAAAAATCTCTGCAAGGATTTATAAAACAAAAACAAAACAAAACCCCGCAAAAAAATAACAAACAAAAAACTATACACAGATGAACATAATTTTAAAAGATAGACAATCGAAGCTGGTAATTGTGTAAAATGAACTTAATTCTATATCTTCATAACCTGTTTACACGGGCCTTCAGAACTGACTGAGAAAAACCCAATTCCATTCTTTTTAAATTTGTTGTTGACATTTCTCTGATCTTCAATAACCAAAGTTATTTTGTTTTTTTTAGTTTCACATTTTCATGACTTCTGCTAATATGCCAAATACAGTAAAAACTTTGTCTCTACTAACCCGACTGACTCTAAAAAAAATTCTTGCATGCTTTTTTCCCCCAAAAAAATCAGTGTTTTGGTAATGCAAATATTTGATAAGAATATGTAGTCCATTCCCATTTAAACATCAATCCTGGTCAGTAATACAAGGTATGTGTAAAGCGATTACACTTAATATTTGGGGAAATATTCTCTGTTTTTATATGATCAAATGAAAGAGATTAAATTGATAAATATCTTCTTCATCTAAATCACAACCAAGGGAATTCATAGGTTGCCAGTGCTGGAACAATCTTATTTTTTTTTTTAAAGTTTTCCACATTACCGGTAATATATACCACAAGGAGACAAACACGAACATACCGCAGACTCCTGAAACATGTATTAAGTGCACCAGTGACCAGGTAGCTCAGTGGTGAAGTGTAAGTCTAGAGTTGGCAGGGTCTCGTGTTCGAACCCCTGTCTGGCTACTACCTTTCTCCTGTTACATATTTAGCGAGCTTGCAAATCCTTTGGGAGGATGCTAAAGCAACGGGATATCCGAACCTGTTATCTTTGGGGGTGAAGATTTGATAAAAGGAGGGAGGAATGTTGCGGAACTGGACTGGGTTGATCATCGGCAACCAGGTAGCTCAGTGGTAGAGTGTCCGTCTAGAATTAGGAGGGTCCTGGGTTCGAACCCTGGTCTTGCTTACTTTTCTCTTTCTCCTGTTATAACATGTGACACACGTACTTGATACATGTACATGTATGTCTGTTACTGTGACAGGTTATGAGTCATAGAGTACAAAGTCAGGTTACTATTGTCCCCCCCCCCCTTCGAATTCTTGTATATATGACCACCGGGGATGTCATTTTTGCCAAATTTTAATCAAGCCCCCCAAAACGTCTCAAAATACATGTAGACTGTAACTAATTCTCATGTCCCTGTGGGTAAACAGAAGTATGAAGTCAATACAGGGGGGGGGGGGGGGGGGGGGGGGGGGGGGGGGGGGGGGGGGATGGGTGGAGTCTTAATAGAAAAATGCAGGGGGGGTGGGGGGTGGGGTGGAGTCTTAATAAAAAAAAATTCAGCGGAAACGTAATTAGATGACTGTGGTTGAGAAGATGAATTATTTGCATGATCATATCTGTAAACTGTAAACAGGTAAAACGAAAGTAGGTCTAGCCAAACTACTAGATGAAGCAAATACTGCTATTTTCGCAATAACTGTTCATTTCAATTGATACGATAGCAATAAACGAAATCAGTGTTACCTTTCGTTGTATTTTAACACATTGGTGTCTCAAAAAATGAGAAAATAAGCCGGTATAACGTTCAATGATCTTCTGTTTTTATTATCGTCATGCATGTTTTCCGGGTCACGTTCTAATAGCATGTGGGCTTCCGGTTACGTCATCAAATTCATTTCCCGCGAATTTATTGGGAAATCTAAATTAACACTTACAATGAAATGAAGTGAAAGAAATAAAAAATGTCTAAATAAAAATATTGTGATCAGTATTTAGTGCAACATTAAATTTTCACTGTAAAAAATTGCTACGATTTGCTTACCTAAAGCCTAAGTAATTAAAATCAAATTATTTTAAAAACCATATTTCGATTCTATTATAATCTTAAAATTTGCATCACAAGATCGTTTAGAAGCTTTGCAGTACTGACTCTTTCAAACGCACAGATGCTTTGATTTGAGCAAAGATGGCGACCTGAAGCTGTGAGGCGGTTTGGATTGGAATTAAAATGCGTAGGCCTATATTTCGGCAAGTAAACATCGTACAATGTCCCCGTATGGTCAGATCATCTAATTTTGTCATTATGTATTCAGAACAGTTGTTGTTTAGTCGCTACGGTCATTAACATAAAAATTCGGATTATTATATAAATACTTATTTAATTATTTAATTACTTGCCGATATTCATTCTTATCAAAATATATTGAAATTGCCTCCCTTGGAATCGAGCATCTAGCAGTTTAATATTACCATGCAAGGGAATTTACCTTTTCTAAATGTAGACAAGCCAGGAACTACAATTTTTTTTATACTAGATGGGACATCCATCGTAAATTCATTATTTATCAATTAATTATGCACCTCTTCCACCAGTGAAATTCGTTTATAACAATCACTAGCGAGATGATTATCGATTTGTTCGAGATTTTGTTCAAGAAACTAATTACACCTACTGAGGTGACACATTAGAAGAGTTATATAGAGTATAGGAGGATAAGTAACAAAACGACGAGGTTATAACACATATTACCTATGTTACAACTTCTCTTGTTTTATATAAAAAAAAAAATGAACCCGGTTAGGTGTTCTATGTCTGTAAGATATGTAGAAATGAAATTGAAACTGAAACAAAGAACATTGTATTTGTATATTGTTTTGTAATTATTTAATTCAGACTCGAGCAATTAGATATATTACATGCATGACCACTGAACATGGTGATTACTATATAATTACCGATACACCCGGCAAATATGTAATATTTCAAAAGCTTATAATGTAATCTTTGCCGTCATATAAATGATCATCATAATCATCAGCAGCTGGTGTCTTTCTGAATCTCAATTCCGCCATTTCGTTCGCTAATGTATCGATCTTTAATTTATTTTACCTTTATGTACTGTGTCCTTGTGTAGGAAAAATCTCAATGGCTCTTTATAATCGAGGTTTTATTTCCCTTGCTTTTCTCACCTAACATGGAATAATTGTAGAGTGAGAGTAGAGAAGCAGACTTAGCATCCTGTCCCTTTCGCCAGATATTTACTCGGCTGTAACAATCTACGTCGCCGCGAATTGATGCGAACTATGCATTTTGCTAAAACTTCCCGAGTTATTCGAACTCTAGGCCATTCTGCGATTTACATGTGTGTTTGTTACATGAGTATAGTTCTGATGATCGGATTTTTGCCGAAAACATGAAAAACAAAAACAAAAATTGTTTACCGCATTTCACTATACCAGGGGGGATCTCTATCGCACTTAAACCAAACATATTTTTGTAATATTACGCTCTCTACTTCTTCAAGCACTGATGTGAAGAGACCACACACATTGGTATTGGTAGGAGTGATCACACATGGTGGAACGAGTAGAGTGGCCACATATGGTGGTGTGGGTAGGAGTGACCACACATAGTGGTACGGGTAGGAGTGACCACACACGGTGGTATGGGTGGGAGTGACCACACATAGTGGTACGGGTAGAGTGACCAAACATAGTGGTATGGGTAGGAGTGACCACACACGGTGGTATGGGTAGGAGTGACCACACACGGTGGTGTGGGTAGGAGTGACCACACATGGAGTTATTGGTAGGAGTGACCACACACGGTGGTATGGGTAGGAGTGATCACACACGGTGGTATGGGTAGGAGTGATCACGCATTATGGTATGGGAAGGAGTGACCACACATGGAGTTATTGGTAGGAGTGACCACACACGGTGGTATGGGTAGGAGTTACCATATATGGTGTTATGGGTAAGAGTGACCACGCATTGTGGTATGGGTAGGAGTGATCACACATTGTGGTATGGGTAGGAGTGATTACCATGTTTTTAAAGCAGTATAAGACCCTTCCATTCATGAAGGGTGTTTAATTCTACCATATATGAGATATATAAAGATGCTTTATTTTGATTTGAATGAATGTAACTCCTTGTGATCCCCTCCTGAGGAAAACATATGTTATATACGGATAATACATAAACACTTTTTAAAAGACAGTGGAAAATTGATGTTTTGTTACTATTTAGCAAGGAACAGCTACGTTTTTTCATGATTATAAAGACTACTTTGTTATAGACTTGCTTCACTCATTCCTTAGAAAAGTCTGTATTGTTTTCATATCTATTTGTTAACCATGAATACTGTTCGTGTTCGTAGCCTATTCACATTTTCACACGACTCATTTGCCTCACATTGTCCAAAAAGGTAAGTTTGCGTCATTTGTTGAATTACGAGAGTATTTGTATTGAAATCGTAAGAATACATTGTTTTCAATATGATACTTCTCTTGTCCCTATAAAAGCCTAACCACCTCTACATGTAACGAATCATGCAGAGTGGCCGGCAACACGCCATGTGGTGTTTTCTATAGATGCCCGTCGTGATTTCACTTTGCTGTTGATGAATATTAACATCGAATTTTAGAAGAGAGATCCTGGATATTGGAAATTCATTGTAGTTTTGTGGTTTAAGTAAAATTTTCAATGGCTTATTTTCCGTTCTGATAAAAAAGAGAGGCAATATTGTAAAGGCATTGTCCGTCAATCTGTATCACCGATTCGGCACAATATCGTTAGTTTGAGTGAACCGATCACTGACATGGACTGTGTGCTTGAGGTAAATAAAACCATTGTTACTATAAATAGATAATTGATTTCCACCGTAATTATTTGCCAGATAAAAAGGTTGAAGGTCAGATGTACATCCATTAATAGTATAATAGTACATCTATTATTATCCGTATAAAAATATTGTATTTATTTCAACCGTAGTCGTTTTCAATCTCAAAAATCGAACGTCAAATGTACATTAAATTTAGAGTATAATTATACATCTATAAACCTCCTTATAAAAGCTATATATAACATGTCATATTTCATTTCTACAACAAGGAGTTGAGTAATTAGCGATGTCAGTATCTACCGTTGAGTATGTTACTTGCTGTATAATAACCGATAAACCCTGCTTATGACGTGTTGTTTTCCAAAAGCTCGTGGTATCGACTGGGATGTTATCCGTGCCGTCATATAAATGTTAGGTATCAAGACTATATCATCATAATCACGCGCTGTTGTCTTTTGGCAAATCTCTGGATTTTCACACAATATGTCCTCGTATATTGAGTGATTTACTTTGCTCTTAAAACATTTGTTTTACTATCATGCTTGTTCTAACTTGCAATAAGTCTAAATAATGAATGCAGGGAAACAGTCTTGTTTACTCGACTGAAACAGCCGTTTTTTATTTTTCCATTTGATGACCATAAAACAATGATATATAAATTATTATAAAACTTTACTCTCGATCTGTCTGCTATTAATGGACAAACGTGATATATCAAGAGAATCTAGTTATCGAAAACGGCATTCTAGGTTTAACAATTATTGCATCAAAATGAATGCACATATACAGTACACAAAGTCAAGATACATGAATATTCATATCCTATATTAAAGGAAGGCAATTCGTTATGAATGACATAATTACATAAATTATTATATGAAATAAAAATCACAGCTGTGTAATACCACAAACAATTAACATCAATATAAGAATCAGCATCTTAAAATGCATTATCAATACCTTATTTGAATATCTCGGTTTGAATAGTGTATATATATCGACTAATTACTGTATGAACAGAAAATAGCCACAGCATTGTAAAAAGAAACATGGACTTTCCAATAAGATTATTAAAGTTTCAAAATACCCTAACTTATATCTGAATTGTCCTCAAAACATATGAAACTTATTTTGATTGACATCCAGAATAATCTCAGACTTGTCATGAGTATATGCGGAACTGACAACATTGAAATATAAAGTCCTTCTTCCAAATGTCTGTGATATAATATTGCAATTAAAGAACAGAGATTAGACAGCCATTATGTTCCAGTGAACCACATCATGTAAATAGATAGGTAACCTATTGCAAAGGGAAATGAAAGTGTTAACTAGACAATACACTGGGAAAATAAGCATTGTACTATACAGAACAACCACCATAGCACGGTTTTAAAAAACAAAACAAAAAAAAAAAAAAAAAAAAAACTCACACCTAATCTTAATTGGATGTGGTTGTTTATTACATTAAACGACGGATATTAATGCTGTTAGAAGATGCATGATACACTCGTACATTCCTACAGTAGGATGGTGTACGAAAAATCAACAACATTGTAAATATGACTAGTAATAAAAGTTACTTTGGTCCGTATAAGAATATTGTTGAAATTTAAGTAAATGACAACTTTTTGGCACCGCTCTTCAGGCCAACCTCCCCATCCCATTGGCTAACCTGGAGCCCAGAATGAAAGTTATTATTTGCACATGTGTAGTGTTACGATACTACAAGGCTATGTCGGCTATCATGACTATTCCTACCCAGTCTGTTCAACCTGAAGAAGGTAATGTCTACTGCAACGATACTACAAGGCAATGCTAATCATAATGAATTTTCCTACTCGTCCATTATATAATTTTTTTACGTATGATGTAACTCACATTCTGGAAGTTTCAGCCAAATTCATTTAATTACGACACAGCGATGATCTTTTTTTAATGTTTTGATAATTCATTTTCCAATTAGGTGTAAATGAAAGCATCGCTACAGTTGGAGTTAAAGTTTCCCATCCAATCTACAAAGAAAGCGTTTAATGAATTAACGAATATTTTCACATCGCATTTTGTTTGATACGTTTCGCTAGTGGTTCGGGAAAACAATTTTGACTGTTCCCCCAAAAATAACATTGAAGCAATGGTTTTATTACCAAGTTCATATTAGTACCAATGCTTCATAAGCGAAAAAGGTCAAATATAACAGGTTAAAATGATTCATCCAGTGGCACGTTTTTGTCGTACGTTTTTGAAAATGTTCCTGTTGCATGCTTTATACTCAGCGAATACCTCTTTTGTAGCAATTCCTTTAAATCTCCTCCCATTATTTCTCCAATCTCAAAGATATCTTTCTCACAACATATCATGTGATAGTCTCATCCTTTTGAAATAAGTGACAATTTTACCCCGGAGCTCGAATCTGGTAACAGGTATGGGTTTTTTTCGTCGCTGTCAATGTTGTCCTTATTGTGTACTGGTGCTTTAAACAGACAGTGTGAGTAGACTACATCTAGTTCCTCTTAATGGAACTTAATGATATATTGATGCATATGTCCCGATCCTTCAACCTAGCAGAGTCATCAGCCTTTTTGTTCAGTGGTAGATCTCGCTTGAATGCTTTTGTTGATAGTACATTTAAAGATTCAGCACGACAAACACAATTGAGATGCCTAGGGTCATTTGCATAGGGTCATCTGCATGCAGCATCCTCTGGTAGGTGGGGCCTTTGTTATTTTACTTGGAACAAGCCTGCAACTTCCTAGAATCCTCACCGTGGCATATATGTATCCTCCAAATAAAAAAACGTATGTATGTCCAGGGGTTATTCCGACCAAAAATTACCACTTGTCAAACCATTCGGTGTCAGTTGGACTGCACGATAAACAGCCGTATTTAAAGTATCCTTGTGGACCATAAAGAGTCAATTCCCCTTCCAGTCCTCCTGTCAACATACCGAGAGAACCTTCAGTACAGTATTCTTGGGATGCATCTTTTTGTATTGAGACTTTCTTGTTGTTGATTGATCGCACTCATAGAAACCATTTTCCCCTGAATATTAACTGAGTGCTCTTTTAACTTAGGTTTCAGATCTTCGTTAAATGGGTTTTTTTCAGTATAAAGATTTGAACAGTGGTTCACCATAAGAACCTTAGAGTATTCATCCTCCTTTCTAGTGTTCGCCTAAATAGAGCCATATCACATTGTTAAAAAGTATCTGCACTTACGACAAGACGTATCCGGCATTGTATGTCCTCCTTAAGTGGTAGTGTACGTACCTCCCCAGGAACATTATCTTCACTCTCAACTGCAAACGAGACTTTTTCCGTAGGATTTATGGAGAAATAGCTCGTAGATGCCTCCTACAGAGTAAGAACGGCAATAGCATCCGGTATCAAACGACCATTTCAAGTTCCTGAGATCCATGTATTTAACTTAAATGCCACTATGTTAATTTCGTGATTCAAAAAGTTTCAGAGAAAAAATCTATATTTAAGCTGAGTGGCATCTATTCACAAACACTTTTTCGGAACGTAAACAAAAATCAGAGTGGATCTCACTTAACAAAGAAGACGATGTTTATACGAATTTCCGAAGGCCACCTAAGGGGAAAAAATCATATACAAAACATACCTAGAGGCGCCCAGTATCGCTAATTTGAAAGTTTGTATTATGCTCTTTTTTTTTTTACAATGTTTGGCTTATGTGAGACTGTTGAATCTTCAAATCAGTGTCTCAGTGACATTAAGCGAAATAAATATCTTTACGATTTGACAACGAATAGTCGGATATTTCAAAAAGTAGTAACGAAATTGAAAAGAAACGAAATTAACAAACTCACTTTCGTTTCTATTCCGTTTTTAATTTTAGAAATACCCGCTGCTGATCCATGTACCACATCAAATAGTCAGAAGAAACCAATTATCTCCTTCATCATAATCAGACCTTCTTAGCGCCCCGTTATCTACGGATTGTGAAAATATTTTATCGTTATCACTGTAGTCCTCCTCTTCCCTGCGCGTTGATCCATAATCGGCAGATTTACTGTATATATGTTCACGACTTTCGGTATGCATGTCACTTTCGCTTCCCACAGGGTTGATTAACCCCTCACCCTCTTTCACTTTAGCCCAATCTTGTCTCGTTCCTCGTGCAAATATTCCATAAAATATAACTCCAGCCATATGTACACCACCAGCTATCCAAAATATTGTTTGCCAATTGTTCACGCTCTGGAATAAAAAAAGTAGACTTAAAAATAATCAAATAAGACATTGAATCTCTATGTCTCACATCAGCGGTCATAATGGGTTTCAAGATAATGATAAGATTGTGTCATTCGCATGGAAAATCTTTTTTCAAAAAGTGTATAAAGGGAGATGGTCGAAATTTGGCCATATACACTGTTTGTTCTATCATAAAACAACATATAATACCGACATTAAAACCGTGAGCTTGACCCTATATACCTTCATATCTGTTATAACTTTGACCTGATAAATTTGATAAAACATTTATTTATATTTTAGACTTACATCCTATTCACAACAATTTTGAATATATCTTCATTGATATCTATGACAGATTGAATATTCATTTCACTACAAAAATCGATAAAAATCCTTACCCCTGTTTTCCCTCTTATTACCGCGGCCACAGCAGTACTCAGGATCGCTCCCAAGGCACCACACCTTGATAGCCCTGTCAGGATACTGGCGTACTGAGGAGCGAGATCTAGGGGGTTCACTTGGTAACCTAAAACGAATTTAGATCGTTCTCCCTTAACGAGATCGTTGTTACATGTACCCGCTACATCTTACACAGCGAGGCTTTAACTACTGGCATTTCTCTTTATAACATCGAAGAATTCACTTGGGGATCGACAATGCTAAACGTTCACATCTATGTGACATATGATTTTTTTTTATCCAATGCCAGTTTTATGAGAAAATGTGTGAATTGAATTACCAATATCATTTATTCACTTTACATACATTACTTATTTTTACTATTTTTTCTCAAATAATTTACATACTCAAGCAATTTGTCTTAATCTTAAAAGGCTTTGCTCTTTCCTTGCTTTGAAACCCTCTCAGGCACAAAGGTTTATGACACTGATGCATACATGTTTTACTGGATATAGCGAGCCCGCCAAGTCTATCAGACAAACACAGTGTTATCTTATGCAAACCATTACCTTAATGGTGAATCCGCTGAAGCCCATTCAGACCATTTTGTGATAAATAAATATATAGATATGCCCATCATATGGTCCGACTTTCCTCAATTCTCATCTGCCCCGTGGAGTTCAATATTTTGATATTAAGTTTATGTCTTTATTTTTTAGAAACTTCGAATAATATTGCGTTCATGACGTCATAATCATTGTAAGGTCACAATACCCCTCTTTAAATCTACTGCTATCAAGATGAATATACTGCAATTTCACTTTTTTTCAGAACAAGTTTCATATCTACTACATTTATATAAGGACTAAAGACTTCTGGTCAGGTCAGTATGGTGTCATTGAAATAGGGCTTCGCCCTCGCTTAATATTTAACTCTACCAGATGGTATAACACCAAACTGACCTCACTAAATGTCCATAATTGATAATACAAAATATACCTGATATAGCAAACCCACTGAAGCCCACTCCAATACAAAGTAAGATGAAAGCTGTAGTCCGATTTTCTGGCGTATTACCAAGAGTAGCCAACACAAAGAAACAAATCGCTTCTGTTCCAAACCCTGAAAGATATGTAAAGTTCATATGTGTAGTAGAATTCTGTTGAATCTAAGCAACACATTGAAACAAACCAAATAAAAATGTTCTGATGTGGGATACCTAGGTAGATTGTATATAGAAGTTTATGTAAGACAACTTCGTTAATTAGCTCACGATGGACAGAAACTTTTGTTATCTGTTGTTTATCAGTAACACGTACTCATTATATTTTTGTTTGCCAATAATTCAGAAAGTTATTTTCATTCATTTATTTATTTTTGTTTTAATCATTTCAGTAGAAATAACTTTGTCGCATACCAATACACTGTGCCATTTTCCTGCCGACAGTCGTAGTAATACCACACTTTCTGGACTTTATCGTCTTGTCCACAAGTACACCCCCGGTCACAGTAACAAGCGTCATAAATACTTCTGGTACACCCGTCATCCACCCAATCTGTCAAAGGAAATTATTTAGATTAAATTTCACATGTACCACTGCTAGATGGTCAAATACTAAAGCAAATAGTTTTTTAACCAGCGTTATTCATCTTTCATCAAATTTCATGAAGATTTGCAATAAGTTGTCCTCGAGTAAGAGGACTTAATCATCGCACTAGTTGTCCTCGAGTAAGAGGACTTAATCATCGCACTAGTCTAACATACACACGTCATCTTTTTATTTTCTATATTCACTCTTAATTACACAAAATATCTTATTCATTATTTAACTATCTTGACATATGTTGTCAATTTCGCAAGAGGGTTTTCACTAATCACACATTCACACCTTTTGCTTCCACTCTCATGTTTCACGTCGGTTTATGTTTACCAAAATTTAATATCTAATGCTAATATACATATGTCACACACGCATTCTTACCTTTCACTTATAAATATGCGCATCTCTCGTAATTGCGTTAATAAATCCAAGACTTATCGTTAAATTTCTAAATACGTGTCTTACTTTCATATTTTTATAAAATATTTTCATTTGTTTAATTTCCTGTCTGTATAAGCTAATGGTATTATAAATACCGAATATAGAAAAACATTAAAAATCTGTTATAAACTTTCTTTAATTTTAGATATTTATAGTGAGGATAAAACTGAACCTCTACCACAAGACAGATTTATTTGGCTTGTAATAATATCCGAAGAAATGTCAAAATCACCGATGCGTGAAGAGTGAATAACGACTGTAAAGTGACGATTGATATGGGATGCTTTCAATCAAGAAAGTTTTAAATAACTTGTCGGTTATTGCTTTTAAAATTCACAAGTCGCAGTCGATACTGATGTAAAGATGTTGTTCTCAGTATTATGATTTCTTAAAAAGGAGATTACTCACAAAAAACTCAGACTCTTGATAGATACATCAATAGGAGACAGAAAAGTAGCACGAAACCATGGTGTACCAGAAAGCACCTTAAGACTTTCCTCTAAGAAACCGGTGCACCAACCTATTTCAGTCGTGTGCAGGAAGAGCGTTTGGCACAACGCTGTTAAAATGGACCATGGGGGCTATGGTTATACACAGTGGCAAGTCATCGACATGGCCAAAAATATGTGTGATGAGATGGGAAAGAAGAATATTTAGTTAACCAGACACACGTTTTATGGGTTTTTAAAGATTCAAAGATATCAAGATGATGAACCCCAAAAACGATAAAGTCAAGACATGACGCAGTAACAGACAATACACTCTCAAACTACTTCTCGTAACTTTCCAAGGTATTGGACAGTCTACATATAAAGGATGTTTCAGAAAGTATTTAGAATGTTGATGAGACGGCGAATAACTTAGATCATAATCCTCCAAAGATACTTGCAAAACCAGGCACCAATACTCACATAGCTACTGCTGGAAGATCTTCCAATACAACACTCATCGCTGCTGGCAGCGCATTGAGAAAAAACATAAACCCTACATCATTTTTTTCCAGGGGAAATGTTCAGATGGTATAGCAGCTACACAATATAGAGCAACTGCAACTGGGTGGTCAAACTCTGCAACATTTTTAGACTTCATCAGGAACTACTTTTTAATCCAAGTAAAAGCCAGATATTGCCTTCTCCTCTATGACGGTCACTCAACCTACATCAATGCGGAAGTAATAGATGCTTCTCGTGAAAATGATGTACACTTATTTGTGTTACCGCCATATTCCAGCCTTGAGCTACAGCCACCTTTTAAAGAAGCCTGAGCTGTGAGTTCAACAAAATCTTTAATCCAAACAGAGTCATCACATGTGATTTGCTTCCGGGTTTTATAGGAAACTCGTACAAGAGTGCTTTAAATGTTCCAAACGCGATAGCAAGATTCCGAAAATCAGGCATTTTCCCTTTAGGCCCTCTGCATCAGTCGTAAATTCACCCGTTGTCAGTAATGTCAAGGAGGTCCACTCTCAAAAGAAAACAAGGCAGGAGAAAAAGCAAAACAGGGTTGTAAATATCCTTTTTGATGAGAAGGACAAAGAGTTCCAAAAAAAGAAAGAAGAGATCGGAACAACGGGGAAGAAAAGAAACTATATGGTGCCACTATATCAGAAGATGTATATTATGCAGAGTCACGAAAGAAGCATGAAGTGAAAAAGAAGTCAAGAGAAAAGATCAGAGGCAAATAATCTAGCAAAGGAAAGAAAAACCGCTTCCTTAACACCATTTGTTGTGATCGCCATGTTACCCCTGACGACGACGACGACGACGACGAGGAGGAGGAGGAGGAGGAGGAGGAGGAGGAGGAGGAGGAGGAGGAGGAGGAGGAGGAGCGGCAACAGTCATTTGACCCGCACGGGCCTCAATAACTCATGGGGAATTTAACAGTCGCCGAGGTGCTTTGTGCTTTTAAGTTTATTTTTATCGAATAATGAAGCTTCACTCTTTATTTCAATAAACAGCTCAGATCATATCTTGTTAAATTGCAAACATAGACCGCCGTTGAAGGTCTTAAGTGTGCAAGATTACCTGACAGCACCGTGCATTAAATGATCGCGCCTTGGCGAAATATATTACAATAAAATGAAAAGGAAAAATGACCTACATCATCTATGCTTGCGTTGAACACATCATGGAAATATTGTGGAAGTTCTGTTAGAATCAGCGAGAAGATCCAGTTACGGCAAAAACTACCAACAATGATGGCGTACATTGGCAAACTTGTAAATATGCTCTGCCAGGGTATACCAGAAGCCTGCAAAGAAAAAACATAATATATATATATATATATATAAGCTATTACTAATGTTATATTACAAACAATACCAGGCCTATATGCCACACTAATCAATTTAGAATATATATTGTAGAATAATTTTAGATACCAAAGTCAGTTCTGTATGGTATTGTAGGTCACTTATATTATATACAAAAGTCAAAGGATCTTTTTTTTTTTTTTTTGGTTTGAACACAGTTTTTAATACTTCTTTGTCTCAGTTGCATCCCCGATATTCAAGAGGTAACGAACACATATGGTCTCTTAAAGAGAGCGTATGTCATCGTAACCCCTGGGGTATCGGGGATGCTCAGTTGATTGAAACGTGGATTAGTACATAAGGCTTGTGTTTATATACTATTAAAGTATCTAATAATCTTAAAACACGCCAAGCAATGCGGACAACAGGAGATATTTCTTTATCAATAAAGCCTTGTTTTAGATCTGAAATATTCTAAACATAAATGTCATCACTGCGATTCAAACAAATTATTTATTGACGTTTGGTAACCATCCTACATATCATATCAGTTTAGGTAGCTAGACTGTTAATTACTATCGAAAAAATAGACATGATAAATTTACAATTAATCTGTTGCCTCCTCTGTGTCCTGGACCCTCTTCTATAAACAGCAACTTCTCTCGGTCTCCGACTCCAGGGTGGTCAGCAGGAGAGTCATATATGCAAAAGAACCACGCTAAAGACCACAGCACCCCACATCCGCCTGTACAACACATAAGTATAAATCCCCTATTCTATCACTCCACTTTAGAAAATTATGAGTCATCTGGAAATATTTCTTTTAAGGTTTTGAAACAAAAGCTCAAAGGGATGCTGGCACTCACCAATAAATTATCTTTATTATTTTCTTTAAAAGACTGATCTTTTCTCTATTTTTCCTTCTTTTTTTCTTTTCCTTCTATTCAGATAAAAAGGAAAACCTTCATATGAAATCCAAGAAAAATCTTAGAAGAAATAGAGAAAGCCAACTTAGACCATTAAAATCCAAGAAGGATGTCTGTCGGCCATTTCGTTTACCTATTCAGATACAAAATTAAATGAGCACTACTATGGACCAAGGGGGACCTACATGTGAAGCCTGAGAAATATTCCTTCTGTATTTTTCAAGAAAGAGCGGTAACAATCTTAAATTTTCAAATTCGAAAAAATTGTTTTCCGGATCAGACTCAAAATGGAATAAGTACAACTAGGGACAAAGGGGAATCTACATGTGAAGGTTGAGAAATATTCTTCCAGTGCATTACTAGAAACAAAGATTGATTACGGACAACGGACGTAGAGAGATTTTAATAGCCTAAAATATTCTTCAAGTTAACTCATTCTGGAAACATTAACTAGATCATTACACATGTCATGTTAGCAATTTATATATGTATCATTTGGTAATCTTTGGTGATAAGTTCCATATGTCGCTAAGAAACATATAATATTATGTGGATTATCTTGGATACATTACAGATAACTCTCCTGGATACACTTACCATATATGAAGAGACTCGCGTGCCAGCTGACGTAGCACGATGCATAGCCAGTTACCAAGAAAGCCAGTGTCGGACTGAGGTACGCTCCTGTAGACATAGAAAAACCGTGACTATATCATCAAAATGAAGACTATGGGAGAGTTAATGATAAATATCGTGGTTACATTGAGGAATATTCTTTTCCTTCTTTATAAAGTCAGATATGTTTGATGTTTATTGACATACCTGGTAGTTTGCTTTTTCTCACTTTGAGGACGTGACATTATTCGGGCTTTACATAGAAGCAGAAGACCTTTAGCCTTACAATCGTTTTATCGATTGCGAGGCAGAATTGCAGTTTCGTTATCGTACAGCAACACACATATGTAAAGATGTAAATGTCAGATAAAACGTAATAGTCTACCATCTCACACGTTTGACATATTCTCCGTTCAGAATAAGATATTGTGTATTTGGCCCTAATATAACATGACATTTTTGAATTCAAGCCTTAAATCAAATATATATTATACATTCTTAAGTTCGAGAGATGTGGTTGTTAATTGCACTAGATGTTTCATTTTATGATATTTAAGTTGCATCATCGGACTATTTGAAACTTTCAAGAGGAGTCTTCAGGAATTCTAATAATTGTTTGACATAGAAGCGCATTGGAGGACCGACTACTCGTATTGTATGTACCTAAAAGAATTAAAATCCTATTCCTTTAAAAGTGGTGGTATCGAAAAATTGAGAAAAAAAATCTTGAAATCTTTAGCATTAACTAGACCGACTATAAATGATGACTTAATATTTTAGTATAGAGATAAAATTGTTGATATATTTCTTCCATTTGTTAGAAAAGAGTAAAAAAGAAATTAACTCCGTATATGTTCAAAGTAAAATGTTAACAAACTGCAATGTTGACAAAAGACATACATGGAAAGGAAGTGTAAAATTCGTATTTGATTTGTCAATTTTACTTTATTTCATACAGTATTGACTACTTATACGCAACGTACATGCATGAATTGAATAATCATTGGTGTTCAACTTAAAAATAAGATACCTCGTGTGACGGAGTCATAAAAAAATGTTAAAACCAAAACAAAACCCTCTTGTACCGAAAAAAATCAAGCAATATACATCAACTAAACTTTCATGTTCTTTGGTATGTTCTCGAAAATCTGAAAATTCACTTTGTCTGGGGCCGCCAAAGCTCAGCCGGTAAGCGCCGGCCACATGGTTGTTTACTTTGGCAAGACGCTTTTCTCTTATTACTCTGGATAGCATGCAACTGGCCTCTCGTATGATGTTCGGTAAGGAAGTCACCAACTACTACAAGGAGACCCTGACGATAAACCCAGCAAATAAACAAATGCATATGTATTGATCAAAATATTCGGGTACGTACATGTTTATATACATATAAGCAAGCTTATAGGTACATACCGGAGTACGAGATGGTGATCATCCTGGTCTTCTCGGTCCTCGGTGCCCACGCCGCTATGACACCACTGAGGGCAGGTACTGATGCGCCCTATTTAAAAAATACAATTCAATCATCATCATCATCATCATCATCATCATCATCATCATCTGTGGTGTCCATGTAAACCTTTCATGTCAGTTTTCATTTGTTGACATTAACACATCCTGTTTGCTTTGTCCTATTCTATGACATTTTAAACCTGATCTAATTGCAAAGGTTCTCAATTACATAAACATGTTTATTTTTCTTCGTGAATATAATTCTTGACTGAATAACAGTAACAGCTTCAATATCATGAATCGTGAACTAACCTCCACAAATCCTTGCATAAATCGTATAGCCATAGTCAGCCATTTGTTGAAAGGTATGGCCAATGGCAGGATTAACATCAGAATCGAGGACAAAAGGATAGAAATCCCGCAGATTCTGTAACAGTGACAAACAATATTCGATTGTCCTATTTCAATAACTGACAGGTATATTGATATCGTAGGCAAGAGGCACAGAGTGCCTGATTCGCCCATCTATTTTTTCAGGGTCATGGCATATGTCTAAACATGAATGATGTCAAAGAATTTGCTTTCTTTTACTCGATTGGGACCCCGCCAAACCAAATCTCACGCCCCTCTAGGCCAGACCAACCTTTTATGCAAAATTCGTTTCCTTTCAGGATGCTTCAGATCAAATATAGACCAAATCCTTTCCTTACTACAGATGAATATGTACATCTCTCTCTTCTTCAGCTTAGTAAATTCAGATTGCGAATATATTAGCGTATACATTGTGAAAAGAAATGGCTAGCGGATTAAAAAGCGCGGGAATCGGTAACATAATTATGACGTCGTCTATTTGTGATGTTACCGAAACGTCAACTAGACGGCGCCATTTTGAAAGGACTGATCATCGCAATTTTATTTTTGTTAACAATACTGGTGTCTTAACATAGATTCACTGGAGCTTTTATCTTAGCAACCGCGGCTGCCGTAGTTACCAACGTCGCAACACACCCCGAATTTCATTTTCTTCGTACTGTATTTAAACGAGTTGTTTGATGTAAATACAATGTATAAGGATTGTATCTCATTTTGACTACGTATACGGTGGTATACGCGCAGATGGCAACGAACATATACTATGGAGCGCTATCACGCTAACCATAGGAAATGTTCGTTGCCAACTGCGGGCATACTACCGTATACGCAGTCAAAATGAGGTACAATCCCTTAATTCAGTATCATATTATGATTTCAATTAAGAGAGAAAGTTAACGATAGTCTAAATATCCGTTAAAAATCAAATTTATCAATAAATAAAAATAAATGAATAGATAATTAGTGCATATGCTTATGATAAACACGGTAAGCAATTTCTAAATTTAATGTAATAATCACACATAGGCTTTAACTAAATTTTGTCAAGGTAAACTCATGTAAGGTTATTTCTACAAAAGCAATAGGTTGGCTGAATGGGAATTAACCCAAAATTATTTATAGGCCAAACGGACAAGCGACAGAGAATTATTGTCTTATGTTATGATAATGATATTCGTTGTCCAGTGAAGATGTTATTGTCTAATGCCGGACAGGCGCCGATTGGTCAGATTAGATCACGTGATACATAAAAGATTTATAAATCCGTGGAATTGGACTTTATGAAAGGCTTTTACTCCATACTATACCCCTTTTACGCACTTGTAAGGCCGCAATAGTGGACATTAAAATCCGACAAATAAATAAATGGTCAGATTTGCTTAGAAAGCAACAGCTATAACATTGCTCCTACATGGTATAGTACAGAAAAATGGTTTAGGACTTTATGGATATTCTCTATATTCCTAATATTGCTTAGGATGAATTATAAAACTATATAACAGTTTGTTTTTCTATATCAACAAAAAAATAACTAACTAGTAATATATACTGAGGATACACATCTGACCAGTTAGCGCAACCGATATTTATATCCATAATGCTTTAGAGCTATTACGAGCTGTCTCTCACTATATTAGCGACTTTGAGAGTGATTAAAAGGAAGGTGATTTGTGATATTGTACAAACCAAGTATATTCCTTTTGATACTATGATAGACTTTGAGAATGTTTTGTATTACTTGTGAGAGTGGCTTCAACGTGGTGGATAAATGGGCATTCATGTTACAATAGTACAATGTTTTTCACTCCAAATTTGTGTTATAAGATATAGTTATTGGATTACCACGCACCTGATCAACGGTTTCTGTCGACCAGCATATATAGCATGATATATATTTATTATAAACAACATGAAATAATAAAATACCATACCTGTTTATTATATGCAGCATGTATGTTTAATATTATTCATTATATACAATATGTTATAATGTATATTTATTCCATCGGTATCAGGTCATTTAACTTATCTTGAAATGCATGAAACAGATCAAACACGTTTTGACAAAATTATGCAAGTTTTTGAAAACCATACCTGGAGGGAGAAAATCTTAATGCTAGGTAACCGCCTGGAGCCTGAGTAATCAGTGAACCTATGAAGTAGGCTGTGTTAATATTCTGTGAGAACTGAACGGTTACCCTCCCGGCCAAGGAAAGGTATCTTGTAGGGTCGCTTGCATTCACTGTACACTGTGTATTGACAACAGACAAGAAAGGTTTGATGTGTTATCGATTAAAAGAGGCACAATCCGGTGGGTATAATTTGTTTTCTAGTATAAAATCCTTTTACATGGTGTATAACTTAACTTACAAAATATTTAATTATGTAGATTCAAGGCAAGCACCATCTATGTATCCCCGAAAACAGATGACCTCCAATTGTCCTCTGTACATTGTCTGATATAAGCGAACGAACTCTTCCATGACTACCAAGAATCTTCTAGAAATGGTGAATTGGAGTTACCAAAGATGAGGGGGTTTTGGATGACAACAATATTTAATATCAAACATTAGACTGAAATATCTAAGCGTATATATGTTAAAATATCTTAGTGATGTGCCCCAGCAGTTTACTAGCCGAGTTGGTTACAGTAGAATTAAGATGAGTAATTCTTTATGTCTAGTCTTGGTTACAAATACCTTGGTTTAATACTTACTTTTAATGACACAAATTGTACTGCACTCGAATATCTAATTGTAACGGGTTTATTATTGAATATAAACGAAATAGCGTTTTAGATTGTTCTTACCTTTCCACCGACAGACTGATTTTTGATTACATCCACCATCACCAAGGCAAAAACAGCTCTGTATCCAATAGAAACGAGCAGACCAAGAAAACCTAGGCCCACCACTATGAAACGTTTCGGACAACACATGATTTATCTACAATAGAAAATATTAACGTACTCACTTTGTCAGGAGATGTTGATGCAGTATAATATTAATTTCACATTTGTTTTTAAACATATCAACTGTGTAAAATTAAAAATATAAGTACAAAAATGAGTAATTCCCAACCCTGTATCAGGAGTTTTTAAAACATAAACTGTCTTATATATCGTGAAAAATGAATTATGCAGTAAGGGGTGCAATATTTCATCGTCGAATTTGTGATCCCGAATTCTACATTAAAGTGTAAACTATTACAGCAAATGCATAGCCATAGGATTATGTCTCGAAATATGCTGAGAAATAAGGTAAACGTCAAAGATGGTAATAAACGCCCTGAGAATTGGAGGTTTCCTATAATAATCACTTACATTCCCACGACCTATTTAAAATTATTTGAAGTTACACTACCGCCATCTGTCGGGAAAACTTTGTTTAAATTTGAAGTTTTAAACATTGTAAATGACGTATATTCTAATGGAAAGGTTTAACTTTCGATTTATGTCAAGTTCAAGCGCATGAAGCATTCTTCAGACAGCTAATTAACTCATCAAAGACAGAGGTGAAGCCATATTTGTATCATCATTATGTATTTACAAGATGTAAGGTCTGGTTGGACAATATAAGACGAAGAGAACGGGAATGTTGAACACAACAGTTGATACTTAGTACAGATATTACACATGGTAACTGTGCTACGCTCGAACATATTTTTACTATGCCAGCGATGTCCCTTGTTATTTATCCTTTCAATAAATTAACTTAGAGCTAATACAATATAAAACCCATCTTCAAAATGATAACGTCCTTCGATTTAATGCAATGTTATCGTAGAAATATCTCCTCGCATGCATCTCATCATGTAAAAAAGCCGAATTTCGTCCGGGTGGAGGTAATAGAACGTAATTTCTTTTCATTGAGAACTTTTGCTATATAAGATTTAACGAGTTAACTTTGAACTTTAACGTATGTGTCTGCCGATGGGAAACCCCGTTACTGAGTAACTTATTCCGGCCACTACATTTAGCCTGATCAGTGACGGAAAATCCGCCGATGAACTTGGAGATGACCTATACATTACAAAATAATATGTTACTTGTGCTATTATCATAAACAAAACAAAATGAATCAAATACAGGCACAGCGCTTTTTGTTGAATTAGCGACAATTTGTTTTAATTGCTTTAATTATCATATTAATGCTGCCTCGCAGTCGCTCAACATCAAATCAATTGTCAAATCTTAATGACATCATCGGGTCATCAATCATATCTCCGATATCGTTACAAATCATACCCGTTACATTAAGGGGTCATTCCGTCGTTGAAATGAATTTAGACCACCTAATAAAAGTAATCGGAAATTGTGTGTGTACTTTACTGTAAAGGAACACACAAAGTCCAAGATGTCCAAACGTTCTTAAAAATATAAGTTTTTTAAATGAAATTTCGACCCGAAGAGCAAAATCAAATGCCGCCACAAAGTCGAAAACGAGCATGCAGCGGTTGAGTTTTGCGGATTTTCTATACAAATATTATATCTATTCCATCACATTTAGCCATGAATCTGAGTGTTAGCTTCTTTCATTTATAAATCTGATAAATTACTGTAAAACTAATATATGCCGTTCGAACGAAAGAATGCCCCTTTAAACCTCTCTTCCCATGGTGATTTATTTTGCAGTTCCTGGAGATATTTCAGGAAATCGCAATTTCAGTAAACTCATCTATTCGTGGAAATATGTAGTTAGCGAGAAAGGCTGTTATCAAAGGTTATTTTTGCTGTTGGGGTTTGCCCACATGCAGACATTTCTGTGTACATAACGGATAACCCTACTTCACTTACTAGTTATAGTGAATGGTGTTGTTTATTCATATCATTAACGAAATGATTTATGTACAAGGAACTTTACATCATCAGAGGAGAAACAAAAACGAAATGATAGTTCAGACACAATAGGTAACCACCAAAACAAATTCACGTATCGTTTTGCTTTTATTGTATACAATTGTAGTAATAAGATTTTAAATCACACCCCATTTCTTCCCCCCATCTATCCCTGTACACTAAGTTATTTGATAAACGTATTTTTAAAATTTATTTAGAGAAGCCAACATTTCTGTTTTATATGGAGTAACAGCTGGCTGTAAATTTGTAAAGACCGTAACATCGCCATACTTCCTGCATCACTTGTCAGATAATTAGTTATCACTATTTGATTTATATTGTCTCGCCAACTGCTGTCGACGATGGCCCATATCAGCCGTCATTTTACCCACGTGTGATAGGAGTGTGGTACATTATCTGACATAAGTAGAACTTTAAAGTTATCTTACGCAAATCTGCTAAACAACAATGGTATCACTCTCCTTTGTTTCCTTAATCAGAACAGAAGGCATGCAAAACATATATCGTGTGTTAAGCGCGATAATTTATTACAGATGTAAGGCTAGTTACATAAGAAATACAGTGCGTTGTTATATTCCCGTTTTGTTCGTCCTCCCGGGTCCGCATTTCAATAGCATGTGTACAGGGTCCGTCATGAGAGCAAAAATAAAATACTGGACCGGACTATATAAATCAATGCTAAAATTACAATGTTATGTTGTGGTGTGTCAGATGACCAAATGGAATGCCAATTGGCTTTACGAGTGTACCGATTTGTACTTTGTTTTTGAACAAACAAGCATATACCGTCATAAAAATAAAATAAAAGGATGTACCAAATGACGGCTGATATGGGCCATCGTAGCAGTCAGTGTTCTGTTGGATATTTTTGTCAGATAACTATAATCTGTACACATGTACAATGTAATGTCACTGTATATAAGTGGCTGAGACTGAATCACCACTCAATATTGTTTCCTTGTATGAATGGGTCTTCCTACAGTACTTTACAATTTTTGTGTCTAAAACCACCAGTGTTTTCACTTAAATTCCGTGACAATACAAAACACACCGAGAAGGATATTGCCCATCCCATGTATATCAGCGTCTTGCTCACATAGGGACAATGGAAACATATTCTATGCATGAGACAGAGACAGATACGTACTATGCATTCATTGCAATGCTTAAAACACTGTACAAGAGATTTCATAAGCAATTTGACATTATACATATCAAGATGAAGTAATAACTCCATAACATACGGAGATTTATAGTTTATAGGTGGAAATACACAAAAATACAAAATAAAAATTGTTTCTAAATGGGAAAAAAATGAAGACTTCTTCAGCGAAGAGACAGGCGCATAGCTGCCACGTATGCAAATAAGCGAATGCACATCAAAGATTCATATTTTTATATTTCATTTGATATATTGTATAAACAGCATGCCCCCAACTCCGACCCCCGCCCCCAACCAAAAAAGGTTCTTAGTCGCACCATTGCGTAACTTTATGCATGCATGTCGGAAACAGCCCAGCCAGCGCCTGATAGATGAAATTGTCTGGAATGTTCTAAACAATTGATATAGATATATATGAATGTGACACAACTACAACTATGTGTGTAATTTTGTTGATTTATTAAAAGCTCGGTAATTATAATTTCCTAGTTCTTATTTTAACGTTAACAAGAAAACTGCAGCAATCACACCAAAGTTAAAGAAATTCGTCAGTTATAAATTCCTGGTAATACCAGTACACAGTGTAAACAATAACAACGACACTACATACGAGTAAACAATCTTACGTGTTTAAAAGCTATAACACACATACGTTGGTCCTTGATACAGGGTTGACTAAACTGCTACTACTGCGTAAAGTCGACGAGTTAATTTCATTTTAACAGATAATATATATAATTTTATGCCATTGTATCACAAATATTGTTATCTTACCTGTGAGAAATTCTACCTCTCCGAGTTAAAACTCCCAGTGATGAATTCACCTCGCGCAGTTCGAGGAACTGTTCATAAGGGCACAACCTGCGATTTTATGTGACTGAAGAGCTCTATTCATGGAAATCCGCGCAGGATGTTTTGGGGATTCCCTCTCGACCAGTGTATTCACGCATGTGTAATTACTTTCACTTTATCTTTCCATGTTTCAGTTGTATTAAAATTCTACTTGTACCAATAATGCAAACTCTATAAATCACGGTAGAATGGTTAATAGGGTCTGTTAACTAAACTATTATTTTTGCCTTCCCTGCATTGTGATAAGAAATAATTAACAAACATTAGTGTTCGTTTAAAAAACCACTGGCCTAATCCACTTCAATGCTGTGAAGCTCTGTTTGCGCATGGAATTAAAAACTCAAACACAAATACATATGGCGGAAAATGGCACACTTTCTTGTTAAAGTGGCCTTTGTAGTTTATTTTGCATGATAATGAATTCTTTTATAATTCCAGATTAGATAAAGGAATGTAAATATATGTAAACCGCAAAGGTGAGCGGCCCAAATTCAGCATAAAATAAAGACCCAGTCCTGGGCTAAAAACCAGAGATAAAAATTTATTAATGCATAATGTATACATTAAAAAAAACTCTGGAAAACCTTGGACTGATCCATAAACTAAAAGTACATAAAGTTCACAATGGTATCAATACAGAAATATTTAATTACTAATTAAAACAAAATACAACAACAAAGATATGTAGATCAAATGTCCTTCACTTACAGGGTGGGAAGGGTATGGGATTTTGTACTTTCTTGATGCTGATGCACGTGCTAAAGTTCTATTGACTTTCACTTTCACTTCTGATGAATCTTTTTCAAAAGATATTGTCCAAGATTGGTATAATTTTTTTGTTTTTCCTAATGTCTGTTTTTTCCTAATCTAATATGGCGTCGTTTTTTCAAGAAGGGGTAAGCTATGGGGTACCCGGAGGCTGAGCAGGGGCCAAAATTTATCCTACTGACCAATGACATTTGAAGCTCTCGTATATGACCCGGATGTAAATTTCCTTATATGGAAATGGGCGGTGCTTGCCAAGTTTATGTATATACACCTAAACATGGCCTGGCTCAGATTTAAAATGAAAATGTGTGCAACATCGGCAAAAACTTGTTTGCTCACTAACTTTTATATTTCATCCAGCATTCTTTTTATTGTATACCTTTTTTTTTATCTTTAACGTTCATTTCTTGTTTCCGTGCTTGCTAATAACAAGTAATATACTATGCATTATATACTCCGTAATTACATGTCAGAGGATAGTTTTTCGTTGATTAAGTCAATATTCACCTGTTTGATTTATAACTTATTTCTGTAATTCTTAATGTAGTGTTGCGTTATTCATCGAAGAGTAGGCTTGTAACTTTCACTTTTAATACCAACTATTGATTGGCCCGAGATACATTTAGTAGTAAGTGCCCGTTCATGGAAATATGAGTTTAGCTGGAAAAGAGTTTCCTTTACGGCGGGGATTCCCCTCGACCAGTGCAGCAAGGAGTGGGTGTATACATTTATACGTTTAGTACAACTGTACTGACCTGTACTGTATATTTCGACCTTTCCATGTTTGAACTCAATCTATTCGTATTTGCCGTTGTTACTTGTAAAGTGTATGTAATAAAGTGTTGTTTGTTTGGGTTTTTTTTCTTTTTTTTTTTTTTTTGCCAACCATATACTAACAAATTTGCATACTGAAATATGTGTGAACAGTTAAAGGCAGCTACACTTGTAACAATGGTTGCACTAAAGACACATATACTATGACTTGGACGCTGATCCAGTCGTTATCCGGGCTTTATAATAAACACGATTTTACCCTTTTTATTTTTACTTTAAAGGAGGAAATGTAAGGATATAATTTCAAATCAGTAGTTATGTCGTAATTAATGTTAGTGGTTCTGACTTCATCAAACCTCTGACGCATTTGATATCTCTACAGGTCTACTCTATCATGGCTATTATTTATGCAGTTACACCGAGGGTTTCTCTCTGAAAAGACCGTGCCACACTTCCTTCTTCATCATTTGTCAACTACATACATTTACATGTAGTGTCACCCTCAGAATTACACGGATAGCGACTGAATCACCGTCCAAGTACAATTTCCTTGTACATTGCGGCAAAACACCTAAACATCAATCTATGTTATATAAAATGTGTATTTATGATGTAAACATTGTTTGTTTGACTACTTGGTTTATCGACCCATGAACAGCCAGGATCATTTTGAGGCAGGGTCTCATTGAGCATCGTCTTCCAGGGCAATGAGGGTAAAGTGTCTTACGGACACAACTCTACAACACAAACCGGTCCAATTCTCAGCTTCCCGAGAAACACAGCCCAAATATAAACACATCTTAATATATATTGTATATCAGGCAAATATCACAACAACCCGATCGATAAACAAATTAAACGAAGGAGCAAAAGAGGCGAAAATCACAAGAACAACACATAGGGAATGAAGATATTGTAAGGAACGGTTGTTAGTCATTTTCATAAGGGTCATTTGCCAGATATACGTTTTGCTATAAAGGCATTGTATATATATATTCAGATTAGTTTATATTTCGTCATAGAAGATATAAAACATGAGAAACAAATGTATAACATCAATACACATGCTATTAATATAACTTACTTATTGTTTTAGTAAAAAAGTCAATACAGTAGCTAGCATTTTCAGCATTATACAGATTCGTCAACAGTGTAATAATCAAAACGCGTTTATTGTTTCATAATTTAAACTGACCATTAGTACAATCCGCATCTGTACCTCAAAACACTGAAGATCTAAGAAACATTACAACACAGTAATGAACAATTGAAAAGAATATAGAACGATATCGATATATCAAATATACCACAAAGTAATTCTGGTCATCGCTACAGCAAGCATAATGTTACAAAAATTGGTAATAAAAATATCATGTTTAGAATACAGTTAACGTATGGCAATATATTCCAGTGGAACATATTTTCTGATGATACGGATTGTTCAGTGTCCAAACAATGCTGTTATTATTGAAAACAATGATGTCTGACCCCAATAGTTTACAACCATGTAAAGTAGTCCTGTACTGGAATAGCAGTTCTTGAAGAGGTGTATTTCAGTCTTGGCGGCAGTTGGTAGCGAAAAAGTTCGACAGTATAAGAAGAAATCACAGAACTGTTTGTTGTGTAGAGAACTTGTATGGTCAGTGGTCATACAAAATCAATCAAGTTATTTGCAGAAGGAAGACATGCTGTAGTATATGTTGTAGTTGTAAAACACAACAGCAAATGTTATTACAGCATATTAATCTAGCATGAAGACAAATATGCATTTGGTCTTTAATCTAAATGTGGTTTACCAAGCTTCACTGCATGGGGAGAAAAAAGAAAACATAAATCTTATGTAGCAACAAGAAATAATCTTATTATATACAGAAATTAACAAGAAATCGCTTTTAAACATGATAATGAATTATCATTGTTCATTAAAATGACAGATTTTATATAAACAGTATTTCATTCATAATTTAACATTAACTTTATAACAACACAGAGTAAAGTACGAAAAAATAGGATCTGGAAACAAGTTATAGTAACTTCTATAAATCCGTTTCCTGACACTATCGTATTTACTTTGGATGGACTCGACAATCTTAGGATCTACTAGTATTACAAGATTCTTATGATTAAGTACATATTATGTATACTGTAACACAATTTATATTCTAGAAATAATTAAAGTAACAATGTGATGGTAGTCTCGCTGTACGGGTAGTTTTAAGTAACATAGCGACCCCATACTGAAGGAACTACTTTATGAGGATAAAAATAAAAAGCGCTGTCACGTTTTGACAGGGTAACGAAAGGCAAATTTGAAATTTAATAAATTCAGGTGAAAATGCACCATGTAATGCCCTGGAAAAGTTATGGCTACCACTTTGAACACAATCATAACCAGAAATTACTATTACTTCTAAATGCATATGCAAGGTGATTTTTCATGAATAAAGATTGTATACATAGTATTATTATCGGAGCAGTATCAAAGAAGAACTTTTGAAAGCCATTATTTAGACTTATTTAAAGTCTAGACTGTACTACCGAAGGGCAGTTTACGTTCCCATGTGGACATCGCCCACGTCATAAAATAAAAAAGTATCAAATTATACAGATATATTTTGCTCCCAGACGTCCATTCCCTGGGCTTCATTTGATAGTCTAGTGTCCGGCTTGAATAGTCCCTTTAAAAGACTTTATTTGAGGGTGTGCCGCATAATAGTGATATATTGTCTTACTCAAAATGTATAATTATTCCCCTACAGTAGACATCAGGCGCCATAGTGATTACTTCTGCAGGAAAGAAGTAGTACTTTGTGTAAAGTGGGTCGAGTTGGTCTCGCCCCTGTTTAAAGTCCATTGTTCAGAGGTCAGTGGCTAGATATTCGGACACTTGGGTATTTGTTAAGAATATTCTTGGGACTCAATTGTGGTTTTCGCGCGCTAAAGTCATTCATTTGACATCTCCACAACTGATAAATAGTTTTTTCCACTCCCATCGACCCAAGAATGTTTTTTTTCTCTTAGTGATTGTTTTTTCGTTCAGTATTACTTCTTGCTAAAGTAATTTTGTATAGATTATATATATATATATATATATATAAGTAAGGCATTTGTTTAATATCTATATTCAGATGGATTTATTATCACATTTAAATCCATGATTAAAGTCATTAAACTAAAGTCATTGTGTCATAAGGATTTATTATAATTTATGGCAGATATTTATATATTTATGACTTGTACTTATTTGGCAATATGATATAGATTATGGGAATTGGTCATAGCAGAGACTTGTATACAAGTCTCTGGTCATAGGCCTAATTTATTTGTTGCATGTATTAGTACTTTTTCGTTGTAAGTGTGTAACTTGATTGTGTGCTTTGTATATGTGGTTGTAATATTTTATTTTGTTGTAGATTGTGATTGTGATATGCTAAAGAGGTGTGTTGAGTACCTAATGAATTATCGCATGTGCATTGTCATGTTTATTTGTAATGAATTCAGCCAAAAACATTTCTCATTTGTTTGTTGAGTACCTAATGAATTATCGCATGTGCATTGTCATGTTTATTTGTAATGAATTCAGCCAAAAACATTTCTCATTTGTTTGTGTCTTGTTGTGGGGATCAGTGTAATTTCGAAAGCAAGCGAGGCTACTGTGTAGTATTGATAGGCCCAGGCAAGATCAATCTTTAATTTGTACTTTATTTAAAGTAATCAGATAATGTAATTAGCGTCGGCGGTGACCACTTTTAATGAACTATTAGTGAAATATAACGATAAATCTTGTGTAATCTTTCTAACCGTTCAAAATGGCCAGATATCAACACGTGACGATGCTAACCTTTACAAATCTTGAAGGAGACAATTTGTATAACATCGTTACAAATCCTGTCATAATGTCCATAATTATGATAAAATGATAATTTGATGCTTGTGTATCACATGCCCTTGACTACATATATACATTCTGTCAAGTCACGCACTTGAGTACTCCTTATATGTAAATTTCAGTCTTGGCGGCAGTTGGTAGCGAAATAGTTCGACAGTATAAGAAGAAATCACAGAACCGATTGTTGTGTAGAGAACTTGTATGGTAGGTGGTCATACAAAACCAATCAAGTTATTTGCAGAAGGAAGACATGTTGTAGTATATGTTGTAGTTGTAAAACACAACAGCAGAAGCGCTGTTATTACAGCATATTAATCTAGCACGAAGACAAACATACATTTGGTCTTTAATCTAAATGTGGTTTACCAAGCTTCACTGGGGAGAAAAAAGAAAACATAAATCTTACGTAGCAACAAGAAATAATTTTATATTATACAGAAATTAACAAGAAACCGCTTTTAAACATGATAATGAATTATCATTGTTCATTAAAATGACAGATTTAATATAAACAGTATTTCATTCATAATTTAACATTAACTTTATAACAACACATAATACAGTACGAAAGAATAGGATCTGGAAACAAGCTATAGTAACTTCTATAAATCCGTTTCCTGACACTATCTTATTTACTTTGGATGGACTCGACAATCTTAGGATCTATTACAACATTCTTATAATTAAATATACTGTAACAGAATTTATAATTAAAGTAACAATGTGATGGTAGTCTCGCTGCACGGGTAGTTTTAAGTAACATAGCGACCCCATACTGAAGGAACTACTTTATGAGGATAAAAATAAAAAGCGCTGTCACGTTTTGACAAGGTAACGAAAAGCAAATTTGAAATTTAATAAATTCATGTGAAAATGCACCATGTAATGCCCTGGAAAAGTTATAGCTACCACTTTGAACACAATCATAACCAGAAATTACTATTACTTCTAAATGCATATGCAAGGTGATTTTTCATGAATAATTATTGTATACATAGTATTATTATCGGAGTAGTATGAAAGAAGAACTTTTGAAAGCCATTATTTAGACTTATTTAAAGTCTAGACTGTACTACCGAAGGGCAGTTTACGTTCCCAGGTGGACATCGCCCACGTCATAAAATAAAACAAGTATCAAATTATACAGATATATTTTGCCCCCAGACGTCCATTCCCTGGGCTTCATTTGATAGTCTAGTGTCCGGCTTGAATAGTCCCTTTAAAAGACTTTATTTGAGGGTGTGCCGCATAATAGTGATATTTTGTCTTACTCAAAATGTATAATTATTCCCCTACAGTAGACATCAGGCGCCATAGTGATTACTTCTGCAGGAAAGAAGTAGTACTTTGTGTAAAGTGGGTCGAGTTGGTCTCGCCCCTGTTTAAAGTCCATTGTTCAGAGGTCAGTGGCTAGATATTCGGACACTTTTCAATGGGTATTTGTTAAGAATATTCTTGGGACTCAATTGTGGTTTTCGCGCGCTAAAGTCATTCATTTGACATCTCCACAACTGATAAATAGTTTTTTCCACTCCCATCGACCCAAGAATGTTTTTTTTCTCTGAGTGATTGTTTTTTCGTTCAGTATTACTACTTGCTAAAGTAATTTTGTATAGATTATATATATATAAGTATGGCATTTGTTTAATATCTATATTCAGATGGATTTATTATCATATTTAAATTCATGATTAAAGTCATTAAACTAAAGTCATTGTGTCATAAGGATTATCTATTTATTATAATTTATGGAAGATATTTATATATTTATGACTTGTACTTATTTGGCAATATGATATAGGTTATGGGAATTGGTCATAGCAGAGACTTGTATACAAGTCTCTGGTCATAGGCCTAATTTATTTGTTGCATGTATTAGTACTTTTTCGTTGTAAGTGTGTAACTTGATTGTGTGTGCTTTGTATATGTGATTGTAATATTTTATTTTATTGTAGATTGTGATTGTGATATGCTAAAGAGGTGTGTTGAGTACATAATGAATTATCGCATGTGCATTGTCATGTTTATTTGTAATGAATTCAGCCAAAAACATTTCTCATTTGTTTGTGTCTTGTTGCGGTGGTCAGTGTAATTTCGAAAGCAAGCGAGACTACTGTGTAGTATTGATAGGCCCAGGCAAGATCAATCTTTAATTTGTACTTTATTTAAAGTAATCAGATAATGTAATTAGCGTCGGCGGTGACCACTTTTAATGAACTATTAGTGAAATATAACGATAAATCTTGTGTAATCTTTCTAACCGTTCAAAATGGCCAGATATCAACACGTGACGATGCTAACCTTTACAAATCTTGAAGGAGACAATTTGTATAACATCGTTACAAATCCTGTCATAATGTCCATAATTATGATAAAATGATAATTTGATGCTTGTGTATCACATGCCCTTGACTACATATATACATTCTGTCAAGTCACGCACTTGAGTACTCCTTATATGTAAATACCGGTATACTCCAAATGGCTAATCCCTGATCCTAGTCCATTACTTTCTTGCTTTAATCAAACATCAGTTTGTACCTTCTAATCGACTGACTCAATACAAAATCCTTTTGTACCTTTTACAGTTTGAGTCGTAAATCAAGTGACACATGAGTGATGTTTGATAGCAAATACTGATGAGAAATTAGTACTAAGTTCAACCTTGATGATTATCTTATGAAAATCAAATTGTAAACAATGCTAATTAAAAATCCGGCAGAACGATTTCCTCCAAAACACCCAAAACAACATAAAAAACCACCTCAAAACTTCCTAAAAAGCATCCTATCCAAGCACCACGAAAGGAAAATATTAAGATGAGCAAAAAGGTAACTTTGTACCCACGGCTTTTCAGCAGCTGATGTAGACCTAGCGGCTTTAGTTAATACATGGGAGATAACCCCTTACATAATGTAACAATCAACTATAAATCTAATAACATACCATTTTTTATTTTGTTAAAGCTGATAAAAAAGAACTAGTTGTGTTTATTTGGCCTGAGAACTCTATGCCGTAGCTATGACTTTCAGATCTATATTAAAGAGTTATCTTCCGTACATATCGTATTACTATTGACAACGGTACATCCTAAATGAATGTGCTCAATTTATCGTTCAAAAAAACTATTATATCGATTTCTTATTTCCTATGTGGTATTTTGGGTAAAAAGTTCTGTCCTCATAACATAATTCTTGTACATGTAATAACTAAGGGAGAAGCAATATCAGAGATAAACCATTACAACAGAACCGTAATGTTAATAGATAGAAATAAATATGACAGACTTGAACACATATTGTACAGGTCCTCATTTGTAATCATCTCGCTGGATAAATCCTATCATCAGGAGGAACCGCTCACACACAAACTTTGTGAGGGCGACTTCATTCCTGCCAGCCTTCCTGCTGAGTCTGTAGGCCTCCAGAATGATAGCTACAAACACGGACAATAGAATATACTGGACTATGAACGCAAACATGAGGAAAAATACGGGTCCAAGCAAAGAGTGAGCCTCCTCGATATTTGCGTAGTCTGAAACGCCAACAAGGAAATGAGTTAGGGTTATAATGCTGCTTCCAATATCTTTGTAGTCTTCAAGCCAGTAACCAAACGTTAAGTTAGCAAATAAGGAAAATGCAAAAAAACAAATGAAAAATAGGAATCCAAAACTAAGCAGACTTCCCTTTGCACTGGCCAATGTTTGCATAATGATAGTTGTCTTTGGGTTGAAGCGGAACAGTTTGAAAACTTTCAGAATAACTACCATAACAAGTGTCGCCAATACATACGTCAAAACAAAGTCCCAAAATACAGCAGTGTAGAAACTGGTGAATTTGTTGGGTCCGTTTCTTTCATAGTCTGCCAAAACACTGTCAACTGTAACAAGCCTCTGAAAAAATAAGCCTATACTGCAATATCCTAGTGCAATTATTGTAATTTCGAAATAACTCCATGTGTCTGAAAAATATTCAGCTTTACGCAATCTTTTAAATTTTTTAACTTCAAAATAAGTGAAGCCTATAAGGTACAGTATGAAGAGCGACTCGCATGCAGCCACAAACTTACCCAAGTCAGTATCATAGTGATTCAGTTTTGAGGAGAAAAACTGATAATAAGTCATGATATTGCCTACATTAGATAGTTCGAATAAGATCACTGCTACTGTTAATACATCAACATTTGGGTTGTAGCATGTGAACTCCAAGAAAATAACTCTGGTGTACTCGTCAATCCAGTGGTCGGAAATAAGGTTATCGAGTGTAATGTTTGCATCATTTCTATCATGTGGCAGTTCTGTAACATAGCCTCCACCTGAATACGAAGCTAATCTCCCAACAAAAGGAATTGTTTTTAGTTCCCATGACGACTGATACTTCCAAGAGCTACTGAGAGTACTATTGGCTTCAGACAGTGGCCAATCCCACGACTTGTTAAATGATCCCCACTCTTCGTCACTGGTTGAAAATGGTACCTTGCATTCTAAGTTAGGGAAAAGTTCGGTAAAAGTATGAGTGTTAACTCTGGAGCACGGAGAGTCTAAAAGAAAAGGAGAAAAATACATTATTTAAGGTATTAGTTTACGCTCACTGTATATTCCTACACTTCGAAATCAAAGACCACTCCCCTCATAATATATGCATATACAACAATTGCAATAGAAGGTAAGCTATTGTCAACGAACATAGGTCATCAAATCTAATTCAGTGATGATATAAAACAATACGAAATTTGCGAGTTCTGAGGTATCACCCCTGAGATTTAACCCATTTTGTTGGGGGATGTAGCGCACCAAAGCAGGATGAAGGGCTAGAACTCATTGCTGTGATGATGTCGGCACATTTCTACTGTTTGCCGGGGTGCAATCCGGCCCCCAGAAATCTTATTAAATTCTTCAAATATCCAGGAAGGGAAGGTGCAAAATTTGTGATTTCACTTCCAAACAAGAAAAATATGAATATTCAGAGAAAGTGGACCTCGCTGACCGCGACTGGCCCCTGAATAAAATCTGGCAAATTGCTCGATATTCTGTGGACGGGAAACAAACCGAGACAAGTCGCGACCCAACAATATTCCTTTACAATTAACTAGAGATTGACACGTACACGGTACTTCGGAATCTTTCTTATTTGCTCATTGTTTAGTAATGTTTTGTGTACAAATACTTATTGATATTGTTTAGTTCTCTGTACGTAAAAAGGAATGTATAACTGAGATGTGTTACGCAACAAGCTTATATGTTTACTTCTACTGTGATCCTGCAGTATGCATTCACAGTATATTATATTGTTCTGGCCCTAGCTGCCAAGTGGCAAATTGGTATCTATTTCCTTATTTGAAATCTCGCAATGGCAGACTAAATAGGAAATTGCGTATTTGTAGAAACTGAAGAAAGAACAAATGGTTTCATGACATTTAAGAAGATGTTACAGTTAACAAATATTGTTTGTAAAAATTGTTTGTAATAAATAGATATGAAGTATGTTAAGTTCATCATCATGCACATGAGAATAAAACACAAAAGATAGAGATTATCCAGTAAATAATTAACATTTTCCTGACTCGAAATTAATACATTCAGGAAATTTCAGAAAAGGGTTCATATTCGGGGTGCATTTATTTATGTTATTTACAACGATTCATATGAGAATGGTTCAGGTAATTAATGGTAGTTGATTAATTTGTAACACACTTGTTATATCTATGAAATTATAGTGATAAGAAAATTGATAAAATCAGTATTAAATGTACTTTCCTTTATATATCATTCTAACATCTTAGGTCCCTTTCTTTTTTCATTACTACTCCCCTAGATGTCCCACCATTTCGGACCCTGCTAGCATTATGGACGAGTCCTAGAAGCCAGAGTGGATATGTAGCTATATGGTGCTGTTCTTTTTTCAGACAGATATGAGTGTTCAACATTTAACGAACTTTTAATATTGATAAAACATTTAATTGTTATAAGTAGGGGGCATCCGTGTCGCAAATTCAGTAAAAACTATATTTCAAAATTCGTCAAAAATTCTACTATGACGCAATTAAACAGCTTGATCAACTTTCATATGTCATGGTAAACCTTGGGCCTTGCAGCTATTGACATGTAATTTGTCAAGTTGTTTGTAAGTTTCATGAAAATATGCGAAAAATGTATGTTTAAGGGGGACACAATTAGCTCATCTAGCTGTATCGCATAAAATGCACAAAATAGCAATGGTTTTGCTCACAAGTGTATATTAATAGCCCACAAAAGGAGCATTGGTTTAACAAGATTTGACTTTGTAATACATACATATATTGAGCGGGCTGAAGTAAGCAGCGGATTCGTTATTCGTTACTGGGTATTCGAATAACGAATCCGCTAGCAGCGGATTTGGGATTCAGTTTTTTTTATGTTTAAATGATATTTCTTTTTATCGACATTTTGACGTTTGGATTCAAATAACGAATCCGTTGCAGCAGTGGATTGGGGATTCAGTTACGTATTAGTATTTTTTCTTATAATATATTTTTAGGGATTCGAATAACTAATCCGCTGCAGCAGCGGATTGGGGATTCGAATAACGAATCCGTTGCCGATATTGGATTCAGTTTTTTATGTTTAAATGATTTTTCTTTTTATTGACATTTCGATTCAAATAACGAATCCGCTGCAGGAGTGGATTGGGGATTCAGTTACATATTAGTCATTTTTCTTATAATTTATGATTGGGGATTCGGATAACGAATCCGCTGCAGTGGATTGGGGATTCGAATAACCAATCCGATTCAGTTTCTTATGTCCAATTGCTATTTTATACCCCCGCCATGAGGAGGATACCTAACAGTCTTCAGTAATACCAATTATATTTCACGAGTGTGGCTAATTTTTTGATATTTTTGAAAAAATATTAGCAACACGAGTGAAATATATTTGGTATTACTGAAGATACTGTTAGATATTATGTTTATTTCATTTTATAGCAAAATATACCGCGGCAGCTCAATCTCTCCCAGAATTCATTACGGTCCCTTGTCAACGGCTCACAAATGTACGCCAAATTGTGACGTTATATATAGCGTCATATAATATCAAATCTTAATTTTCCGAATTGCGTTTGTAAGCAGTGTTCTGATTGGTCATATCAGAAGAAGTGATATTTTTCACTAATAAAACATATCAGAAAATGTGATATATTTCACTAGTGAAAAATATCACTTTTGTAGAATGAATTATTCTCGATATTTCACTGGTAAAAATGTAATGAATAGTGTTACCCGTGTACGTCCCGTCCCGTCCCACTTAAATATAGAACTAGCATATCTATAAAACTACCAATGTGATTGTTATCAAACTTGCAGCGGATTTGTTATTCGAATCCCCAATCCGCGGATTCATTATTCGAATCCCCAATAACGAATAACGAATCTGCTGCTAACTTCCGCCCGCTCATATGTTGTTCAAGGTCATTCATTTGAACAAACTTGGTAGTCCTTTATCCCAGCATGCTACAGACCCAATATCAACTCCCTTGGTCCTTTAGTTATTGAGAAGACGTTTAAAGATTTTAGTACATTTAATCCCTGTGGCTATGCATGAAAGTCAAAGTAATTCATTTACGAAAAATGTTTAACCGAGTTTGGGAAAAAAGATGCATATTTCTGTAAAAGACCCCAAACTCACCAGTTAAACAATCTAGCTGTCTTAAAAACGATTTTCTTACTGTTAGCAGAGGTCTTAAGGTATGATACAGCAGCATTTGTATTTCAGAGTCAGTACAAAGTATTTAAATACCTACATAAAGTCAAATCCGTACAAATGCTCCTTTCGTGTGCTATAGACACTTGTTAGCATAACAGCATGGCTACTTTTAGGTTGGATCATTTGTGACTTAGAATTATTCCATGCTATATCTTACCACTAAGTAAGTCTATAGAAGAAAGTATTCACAGCAAATCATTTGTAATTTTACGAAACTACAGGTCAAAAAAATTTGGTTTCTTACATGACTATTTTTGTGCAAATTTATAGATATTTATTCGTGCTTCAACACTATTCTCTTACAAAGATGACCCTTAATTCGTTGAAAAGACATGTATAGTTACAAATTTTGTTTGTAAATGACTATAATCGGCAGCTAATAATAAATGCTGCGATCTAGGAATGTACTGGGTATTTTAAATGGTGTATAGTAATATTACGTTTTCAATCCTTATGGTTTATTTTCACAGCTATCTATAAACTCTGTATCTGTGCAGGGTAAAACCTGTCTGATCATTAAATTTAAAATTATTTATAACATATTTCTGTCTTTCTGCATTACACTTTTCATATAAAACACTTAAAGTGATAGCAGGTCTCCCTCATGATCTATAAACAAGTTTTGACCTTTCACATGACTAATCACTTTTACATATCCAATCATAACTCCCTAGATGAGGTTTTGTTGATTATGATGGTTGTCTACTCACTCTTCTCGATTCGTTTCTGTCGCAGTCTGACAGTTCCTATCAGGTAACTGACATCGTTGGCCAATCTGCCCGTGTCACTGTACAGCATTGGGACAGCGGTAGTCTGGAGGTACTTCCACATATCCTCAACCTTCTTTACCTGTAAATATTAGACCGTGTTACACAGTTATGCTGAAACGTGTGTTACACAGTTATGCTGAAACGTTTGGTTTGAACATTGTCATCAGACAAAACCCGTTTTCTAACCACAACTGTTAATAAGTGGCTTGTGCAGCAAATTTTTTTAGTTTATGAAGAGAAGCATGTGGTTTTGAAAGTTCACTTCGATTTGGATTCAAAATTAAGCCATTCTTTCCAGTCATATTACACAAATATCATTAGTTACCGTTGTTATACAAAAGTCAAGAAGATTTTTCACATAACAGTGAGATGTCCAAGGTCATTAATTTGAACAAGCTTCATTATACTTTATCACGGCATGCTATTGGCTCAATAGTAAACTCTAAACCTCATTTATTGAGAACTCATGTGAAGGATGATGATAAGTTGCATGCCTCCTGGTGTAATGTGTCAATTGATAATTGAGTAAGTGCAATATATCTATATATACTCACTTCAGCAAGTGTGACTGGTGTGTATTTTCCGTACACTAACATATCCTCTGTATTTTTTGTTGAGCCATAGTTGGTTTCCACATCCTGATGACCATGTACTATGAATAGGACGATGGCCACAAAAGTGAAGTACATGATCATCTCCCTAATGATTGTAGTGATTCGCTCCTCAAGCTGGAGTCTTTCTCTGATTGCTTGGAGAGCCTTTTGTGCATGGCTGGCCGTATCGCCTGCTTTACTGGTGCTATTGAGGACAGTGCTATCCCCTTCCTCCTCAGCAGCTCTGATTGGCTGTTATCCTTGCCTAGTTTTGGAACATATAGTAGAAATCTGATACAAAATTGATCAAGCATTATCCGATTCCAATTACACAATTTAGTGTTTTCCCTTGTTCATACAAGTTACAAAGACACTAAAAAAGAGGCTACTTGGTTCTGTATCTTTCACAAGACTACTAATCCAATCTTTATAAGAAGAAATGTCTTTCTTGAAAGATGTTATATCATTGTTTAAGAGCAGACTTTCGAATTTGGTCTAGGTGATTTTTGATATACGTATCCTCTATATACATATTAAATACAACATATCATGAGCCTATGTCTCTTTGTTATTCAAAAGAAATTGTGTAAAGGAAATACAATTCTACACTACAGAGTCGTTAGACTCATCCGCTATGGGAAATTTTGTTCATTTGGTGAGGACATTCATGAATTAGGTATACAAAATGTACAGATCTTGGTAATCTGGCTTTAAATATGAGATAAACATTTTCAATTGGGAATGGGGTCCATTATTTATCAGCTCCAAAAGTCCTCAAAGTTGGTCTAGATAATTAATTTGATTTAACTTATGAGCCATTCATCCTAGTACAATACTTTTACTCTATGCATTTTGGTAATTACTTTGGTAATTCAGTAGAGTTAGCTTTAAGTATTTTCATACATTTTACCATGGTGGCCTTAAAAAAGTTAAAGGTAATAATTCATTTTAACAAACCTGATATTCTTCATCCATGTTTACACTTGGATAGTTGTTATAAAGATGGAAGGAACAAGTTTACTTATATGATGAAAGAAAGACCTTTCAGATAACTAAGCAACATTGTGGAGATTATACTGAGAGATGAATGGCTGAATTAAATTCTACTGGCTCAGGGGAACACATCTGCCCAGCTATATTTATATGCATTAATTATCAAACACTCCAGATTGTATCCTGACTAAATATTTGAAATTTCTTCATTAAAATGTGCAGCAGGTATACATCTGTCATTACGCCTATTGTGACAATTCATGGATATGGACATTTCAGTTGCAAAGTCCAAAACTAGCTTGTGTGGCTATGTGGTTTAATGTCCTGTCCGGAATAAAGCAACGCCAGCTGTATCCCCACTGAATGTTACACTATGCTCCAAGATTTCTAGAGTAAACAGACATATAAGGAGTGATTGTGCAAGTTATTTTTTAAAAACATCTTGGTATCTTGAACAATACCTTATGTCCTATATATTGTGTATAATTACCTAATACCATATTGTCCCTTTGGCTCAGAACTTCAAATTCAACTGGTTTCTTGAATATGAAGGCGAGAAGAACTGCAATGAGGAACACTTTGAGGGGCTCAGTGACAAAGGCACTCTGAAAGAATGCTGTAAAGAATGACACAAGCCATTCAATGGACGCCTGGTAGCCATACATCAGACCATATAACATGACAAAGTAGGAAGATATCAGAGTAGTGGACACAACCAATGTCCAGGCAATGTAAACCACCCACCAAGGAAACCTGCAACAATCAAACATCCAGATAAATATCAATATAAGAGTCTATATGTATAGTAAGTAAATAATAAATGTGTTAAACGATTGTTCAAAACTCCTTTACACAGAAGGCATAGTGGATGCAACAATTCTTCCTTGCATTAAACTTTTGAAACTGGTTACACAGTCAAATTTAAGTCGGTTAAAATAAGTACAATGTTTATTTACAACATCAATAGAATTTCAGCAATTCAGCAGTTATTGCCTGGAGATGGAATTTAAAAATTGATCTCTGCGACCCTCATTATTTTGTTTATGTATTCAACCGCTGTGACACTTTGGGCTATAGCAAAAGCTTAAGATGATGATGTAGACATACCGGAAAGGCTGTGTTTTGCTGCTGCTTTTTGATTTACTTTTGTCTGTACTTGTACTTGTATGAGGTTCGATTAGTTGGTCCTCTTCGTCAGGGCAGTTGATCTGAGAGTTTTTCCATCTGGAAGGTCTGGGGTTAAGTCTAGTGAACAATTGCATGATGATGAAGTTGACTGGGAACATGATGAGTCCACTTTCTATGCCGATGACGATGTCAGACAGAGAAAAGGTAATACCACTTGTGCTGACCTGGTCTGCAGGATCATCTGTGGGCACCCCATGGAACATCAAACTGGCAAGCATAGTTGTAAGGAGGAGGGACAGAGCACAGGATAATCGCTGAACGCGAGTAAAAGGGCTGGAAATACACATCCCCATAGATTATTAAATAAAACTCATTACAAGGTAATATACTGACTATGTGACCGTTAGTTCCTCAAAATTGGGTGAAATCAGTTACACAGTGTTTATAGCAGTATTGCCCTTGACCCGATACCATGCTTCATATGTAGTACCCCTTACATGTAACTTCTCTCCAGGCATGTATAGCCAGGCAGTATGACCAAATACAGGTTTCTACGCTACGACAGAGACTGAACTTGTGTACCAAGTTTCATCAAAATTCAGAGAAAATAAGTACTACTTCAAATAAAAGTTGTCTTCAGATGGGCAGACACCCTGATTACAGACTATATTATTAATGGATATCACACCAAACTATGATAATTAGATGATGACATTTATACATTGTGTTGGTTTGAAGCTACCAATGTTACCAATGTCAATAAATATTAAACAAAAACCTGTAAGCTGGACATGAGATGATACTAATCCAAAGGTGGTTATTCTGTAAGTCTTTACTAGACTTGAGACCAAACTGATACAGCGAGTTCTGGACAAGGTCCTCTTGAGTGAGTGACTGAATCTCTGCCTTGATCTGCCCAATCCCTCTATCAATGGCCAGCCAGTTGTTGTACAGAAAATACCATATCTTTTCTGCTTGTAGATCTCTGATTACGATCTGTTTTAAGAACCTTGATAATATAAAATAGATTTTAAAGTTTCCTTTCGTCTTATCCTTGATTCTCTTTTCTGTTTGTAAGATATATTTTTTAGGAACTACCAGTACATATACAAGTTCATCAATGAGGGATATTATTGTGTCCGTGCTACCCAAATCTAAACACTGCAGGATTTTAGTGATTTCAAGTATATCTATATAGTTTTATGATAATCTTAAAAAAAAAAGAATGATGAGAGCAAAATACTAGTTACAGTTAGTAGATTATTGACACATCAGAGAGGGTCATGTATTGTGTCTGTTTCTAATTATGAGCTTAATGGACTATTACATTGCAATTGACAGTGATTAATATATCTATATCTGTTGTGATCTAAATATTACAACATATACATTAGCTTGATATTATGAAACTTAATTGATTGAGGGCTTCATGGGGTTTATTTTACACATTTTTATTTCACAAATAGTCAAGTGCATTTTTTACCCTTTAAGCCTGAACAATGACCAGTTTGAACACCCAAATTTGATAAAAGCAACCGTGTCCTTTGGAACCCCTATTACATATTTTATCTGCATTTCACAGCAAAAGACGATGTGAAATTTCAGAATGTTTTGTCTACGAATTATGAAATAAAGAGGAAATGAAAGTATTGACGGATGGACTGAAGGATGGAAAGACGCATGGACAACCCGATTAGTATCGGGCACCTGACATGCTTGGCATGAATTAATGAAGACCAACACTGTGATCAGCGGCAGATATTTACTATTGAACTAGTTCACAGCATTTTACATTTAAGCGATCTTGTATTTTACGTATCATAATGGAGGTAAGGTTTAACCTTTAAAATCTATCAGTGGACATCAATTATACCTACCATGCAGGACTTTCACCAGCATTGTCATGCCATATAACAATTCTTTGTAATTCTCCAAGGCTTTTTGGTGTAGTGAGCACAAACCAATCCTCTGCCCCTGTCTGGAAGTGTCGAGCGATGCCGTCGGACAACAAGTGTTTTGAACTGTAACCTTGGTCACCACAGAGATACATGTACACATTAGCTGTGGTGCCTGCATGTCTCCACCAGCCAGTGACCAGTCCCACCATGTACATATACTTGTCTTCAGCACAGTTATCCTCCAGTACACTTACACCTCCCTAAACCAATACATGTATATTTAAGGTTAATTACAATCAGAAAATCTTTTCTTATCAAAACAAGAGCCCATTGGCCTTAACAAAGTTTTTGATATATATATTTTAGCATATTTGACCCCTGTGACCTGAATGAAGGTCAAGTTCATCCATTTGAAGATACTTGGTAGCCCTTTATCCCAGCATGCTACAGACCTAAAATTGGGTCTGTTTAACTTTTGGTTACAAGAAGATGTCATTTAAATATTTGAGCATATTTGACCCCTGTGACCTTGAATGAAGGTCAAGGTCATCCATTTGAACAACCTGGTAGCCCTTCATCCCAGCATAATACAGACTTGATATTGGGTCTCTGGGTCTTTTGGTTATCAAAATGAAGTCGTTTAAAGATTTGAGCATATTTGAACCCTGTGACCTTGAATGGAGGTCAAAGTCATCCATTTGAATAAACTTGGTAGTCCTTCATCCCATGCTACAGACCCAATATCAGGTATCTTGACCTGTTTGTAATTTGAGAAGAAGTTGAAAATGTAAAATGTCGAACCCCCCCCCCCCCCCCCCCCCCCCCGTTCCCCCGCCCTCCTTCTTCATTGTCATTGAAAGTAATTAAGATTTGACATTTAACATTCATCAATGATAATCAAAATATAATCATGTTTAGATGTGTTTGTTGATATTGTGTGAGTATGAACTAAATCCATCCACTGGTTCGTGAGATATTTTGTATAGAAGACCCCAATTTGGTAATTGGGATGTATTATAACAACCATAGTAGGAGGAAGAACATGATGTACTTTTCTACTGAATGACCAACTGTAGTAAAGACAACACAGGACTTACCTTCATGCTGTCCACCCGATCCTTGCGGCGTGCCCACACCAGCATAATAAGGTAGATACCCCACACTATCACCACGGTCATCACAACCACTGGATTGTCAAAGAAAGACAGGAAAAGAGCAGCATCAGCTATAGGATCAACCAGGTTAGGCACGATGAAGAAACCTGAAGCGAAAGCTGTCAAATGGTTGCAGACACAAGCCATTGCCTTCAGATCTTTTAGAGAGGAAATCTGTAAAGAAAATTAAAGCACCATATGTAACCAAGTTTTGGTTTGATATTGCTCGACGTCCTGGTATGGTCATTTAACGTCGGCCTTCACTGTGTGAATGAAGTATGTGTTTTCCCCACAGCGTCAAACCAGACATATGGAACCTGTTTGGAAAAAAGGGAGTAATCCCAATTTAGTTTCCTCTTACGATCACACATTAAATAGGAACAGCAATTCTGACACCCTAACACGGGTCCCACCAACAGTACAAAATTCACCTCACATTGTTTATTACTTTACCTCACCCAAGAATTAGAGGTCAGGTTCACCAACAGGAATCTATGTTCCAATGACTGATAGAAAATACTGCAAAATAGTGTAATGTTTGTATATAGATAGTAGTAACAGATAACTTTGGAAACATTACATGTATTTTATTTTTGTATTATCTAGGAAACATTTCCAATCAAAGAAATGCTTCTTTGCTGGTCACAGTTACAGTGGTTGCACACACAAAGAATTATAAAAAAAAAAAAAATGTTTTAGTAGTCAAATAGTTGGAACAAACAACTCATTTCAGTGATTCCCAATAATATTTTGGGCATTCTACAAATTTAGTAATGTTTAAAAAAAATATGCTAAACATAAACCAATTACAAGTTAAGGTTTAGGAAATAAGGTAAAATCTATAACCTATATCTATAAATAACAAATTAATGTTTTTCTTATAGGCGAATCAGATTGGCTTGTGTTAGGCATTTTCTTGTTACCAGTTATATTTCCTTTATGCTTGTAAAATATACAATAAACTCTTTTGTGATTTTATAAATACCATTCAATGACACATTTGAAGGAGGGCAAATAATTCCACTGATTACATATACATGGACTAAAAGCATTGAAATATCTGCAGTAATATATTTGATGCAATGTTGACATCAAATAATATGTTCCAATGATTTAGAGAATTTTTCAAAAGGTCAAATTGAAATCTCCAATTATCATAAAAGGTTGTTTACCTAAACACAGTTTCTCAGAAAGTCTATCAGTTCTGACGTTTGTGTAACGGTTGAAGATGTGATGGGGGAAGGAAGAATCATTTGATATGGTCGCATGAATGGCTTCAGTAGTACACTTTTAATTTCACTTGTGCATATATGGGCATTATTAAAACAGGATTGTGGAATCAAATCTTTTGAGTAGATAGCTAATCCGAAGTGTGAATGTGAGTTTGTAGAAGTTGATGAATCGAAGCTGTGTAAGCTGAAGTTTGGTGAAAGATCGTCCTCATTGAGGTCAGTTGATTGAAGTTTTGCTTCAGCAAATATTACCATGTCAGAAGTTGAGTAAATGGGGTATGGTAAAATATCTTGATATGCTTGTGTAGAGATTGTACATTCTTGAAATCCATAGAAAGTAGATGGCACCAATATACCTTTGCAAACAAACATATGAGACAAAGACTGCTTGATAAAACTAATTCCGTATTATTAATAAGAAGATACCACTTTTAACTGGTTTTGCTCCATGGGTAGAGGGAGTCATTGTAGTCTTTCCATTGTATTTAGCAAGTACTTTTAATGGATTTTTCATTCAACTGTCTGATTAAGAGGTAAACAATTTAATTTACCCTACTGAGAGCAAATATATGTCCTGTGAAATCCAGTACTTTAGTTTCCATTGTATCCCCTTGACATTGGTGCCTGTTTTGACAGATGCAAAACACAATGGAAATTGTTCCCACATGACTAGTGTTCATTTATACTTGTTAACCTTAAATGGTCCAATATCTGTGATAGTGATCATGTGCAAGGCTCCATTTGCCAAATCATCATCTACATTGTGGTTGATTTCATATTCTATCCTAATGTAATGAATAAACGGTTTAAGAGTTATTTTAGTATTATATAACGTTTACCTGTATTTGTACTAAGAGTGTATTACCTGTCGTACGCGTGTTACTTGTATAGGATCATGGCGTATTATGTGGGTTAGCACACGTGTATATATATACCGCTGACCAGACTCGCGCCTCGCTCTCTCGAGCATCGGATCTGGTGCCAGATAGTATATACAGGTGAGAGCGGGTACTGGGGAGCTGATAAGCGAGACGCTCGGTGAGGTGAGGATACCCGGTTGACTGTGACAGTGCAGTGGGCACGGGTTGTCGGAGTCGCCAGGGAGTTGTAGAGTTTGGAGTATGCCAGGAGTTACGGTTGGCCATCCTCACAGCACCGAGTGTCGTCTGTTATGGCTATAAAGCCAGGCACGTGTACCACCGTTTGCCCTCATAATACGCCGTGTTCCACATTATTGCCATGTCCTTTGTAAATTCCACATGATTGTCCTTTGCAATAAACGATTCGTTGAGCGCAGTGCTTGTCCAGTTGTCTGTTCATGAATGTTAATAGTTATGCCAGGGACCTAGAAACAAGAGGAACAGCAAGGGCAGAGAGGTAAGAACCGTTACACCTAGTAATGCAGATATGAGTTCTTTACAAAGACACAATGTTTAATTGTGTCCAGTGAAATAAATAGCTTTATTTTCTCCTTAGTTTCCTTAGGGACATCCCATAGAACCACACCCATAGCCACTGATGTTATCCTCATAAGTCCATATTTGATGTCACATATCAGGCTGATGTTGCTATCTACTAAAGCATTTTTTAGGCAGATGTGAGGTGCATCTACAGGATATGATGGATCTGACATTTTGCAAAATTTTCTTCATGAGTAGAAGCTGTATGTAATCCTGTGTATACTTTCTTTCTCTGAGACGATTCCAAAGTTGGGAAAACATTTACTATCCTTCTGGCGCATACTCTGTGAGAGTTTAAACATTCTTAAATTGTCTTTTCAAAGACTGACGGCTAACAGTCCATAATGATGTAAAAAATCTTGAAATATCCAGCTGTCAAAAACAGGCTTTTATCTCATGAAAATCTCCAGCCACTAACACTGAAACTCCACCGAATATTTTGAAGATCTTTTTATTTGCTATATAGCTTCAGGTCTTTGAATGAGAACATTTTATTTGCTACTATGAATATTTAATCAATGACGAGAAGGTGAACATGTTGAAGTTGGCATCGAAGTGTGTTGAGTATACCATTTGTTATTAATGGAGAATAATCTACATATCCTTAATGGGCTGGTGTTCTTAGCAAGGTGTTTGTTTATTAATTCGACATGCTACTGAATTAGGGTTGCTGTAGGAACCAAAGTTGGGGAATCGTTGTTAAGCTTGATATTATGGTTTCACTAGGGTACGTTTTCCTCAGCTTCCCCAGTTAGAAATGCGTATATTGAAATCGTTTTGGTTGTCATACATGTAAAATGACGAAAAGTCCTGAAATACTATCTCTGTTCACTATTAAGATTCTAACTAAATTATTATATTCTTCATCAGGTATATCTTTCATGATAAGTTCCACTTTATTGGAGTTTGCAACGGTCACTATTTGTAACATAAGAGTATGATTTTATATCATCAGTTGATGATGCTTAATCCTGACGATAAGAACGATCTTTCACCCCTTCATGTTCGTCCTGTCTCCTAGTTGTTTGTACTAAAGTAGCCCACCTTATCCCAACAGACATCCAAGTCTACTTCCTGCATTGTTTCTGCATATTCAATCGCTGAATCCAACTTCATTGACTTATAAATGTACTCTTCCATCCTTTCTTGTGTTTGGGAGTCTGTGTCCGTCAATTTTATGAACTGTTTTAGTGTTAAATATGTCTCACTTTTTAATATAATGGTTTTCTTCTTGTCACCAATGATACAACTTTGTATGTTGCACAAAAGTCTGCTAAACACACATATGCCAGTCGAGTTATGTCAGCATACATCTGTAAAATACTGGTTTCTGCAATGTCTGGTGAGACATTTAATATACTTACGCTTTAGGCAGGGTTTTTTTTTCGTTCGATGACTCATATTGATAAAAATTACCTGTCAAGATGATTGCATTTGAGGTATTTGTAAAATGAAATAAACTGCTTCTTGAGCTTCACCTTATACATGGTTGAGAAACTTTTGTCCAATTTTGTCAAACTCCGATATGCTGGGGGATCCTCTCAGCCTTTGATTTTTTATTCTTTATCTTTGTGGATGATGTTTTGAATTTGAAGGTTTTCTTTGGACTTGTACATATGCTGTTTTGTTTCGATGTCCCTTAACTTTTCTTAAACCAACACCAGATTTATCCAATTTATATATATTTTCGACATAAAGTTTTCTATAATCGATGAAAAGTATTGGAATATGACCAGCAGCTCGTCGGTCATATCCTTTAATCTCAGGTTGACATATTTCACTGTATGATGCGCTAGCTGTTGCTTGTTTGCTCTGGCCACAAAAGATTGCTGGAAACGACTGCTCCTCGCAATATTCATCTAAAAAGGGTTTTGTGTGCAAATGTGAAAACTGATTTGTCTTCGAACATCCTGTGATTGTACCAATGTGTCTAGTGATCTGGGTTGATTTTGAGCTGGTTTCATCCCACTGATCTGCCACTTGGTCATCTTCTTCTGGAGTATCTTCTGATGTTATGGATGTGGGACCAGTATTCATTAAGAATTACTCCTGCTTCTTTATATACATGTAAATCACTGTTGTCCACAATGATTTTTGGACTTATTCAGTCTAATAGCCTGAAACCCTACATGGTGTTTATATGAAATCGTAATTCTGAATCAGTAAAAAGTACTTTTTTATTTTTTTTATTTTTCGGAATAGATAATGTTTCAAAGTAAAAGTTGACAAGACACGTGAGTTAAAACTGCATGTCCTATTTGGACATTAATATATGGTGAACGTACCTCACAGCCGTCAGTTGCCCACTGCTCTGTTAGGTTGTTGTAGTAGCCACAAATGGTGTTGTAGGTCCCGATACTGACAGAGACATTAGTCGTTATCAAAGATACATCTGTTTGATTTCCTTGGATAATCTGTCCTTCTTTAACTGCTATCCTCAAAAACAGCTTTTCGAATCCGTTCAGAATAAGCATGTCAGCACTGCCCTCTACAATACATCATACCAAACATGTCACCACTACCCTCTATTATACATCATACCAAACATGTCATCACTTCCCTCTACAATACATCATATCCAACATGTCACCACTACCCTCTACAATAACATACCCAACATGTCACCACTACTCTCTACAATAACATACCCAACATGTCACCACTACCCTCTACAATAACATACCCAACATGTCACCACTACCCTCTACAATACATCATACCCAACATGTCACCACTACCCTCTATTATACATCATACCCAACATGTCACCACTACCCTCTACAATACCTCATACCCAACATGTCACCACTACCCTCTACAATACATCATACCCAACATGTCACCACTACCCTCTACAATAACATACCCAACATGTCACCACTACTCTCTACAATAACATACCCAACATGTCACCACTACCCTCTACAATAACATACCCAACATGTCACCACTACCCTCTACAATACATCATACCCAACATGTCACCACTACCCTCTACAATACATCATATCCAACATGTCATCACTACCCTCTACAATACCTCATACCCAACATGTCACCACTACCCTCTACAATAACATACCCAACATGTCACCACTGCCCTCTATTATACATCATACCCAACATGTCACCACTATACCCTCTACAATGCATCATACCCAACATGTCACCACTACCCTCTACAATAATTATAACATACCCAACATGTCAGTACTGCCCTCTACAATAACATACCCAACATGTCAGTACTGCCCTCTACAATAACATATCAAACATGTCACCACTACCCTCTACAATACATCATACCAAACATGTCACCACTACCCTCTATTATACATCATACCCAGCATGTCACCACTACCCTCTACAATGCATCATACCCAACATGTCAGTACTGCCCTCTACAATAACATATCAAACATGTCACCACTACCCTCTACAATAACATATCAAACATGTCACCACTACCCTCTATTATACATCATACCCAGCATGTCACCACTACCCTCTACAATGCATCATACCCAGCATGTCACCACTACCCTCTACAATAACATACCCAACATGTCAGTACTGCCCTCTACAATAACATACCCAACATGTCAGTACTGCCCTCTACAATAACATATCAAACATGTCACCACTACCCTCTACAATACATCATACCAAACATGTCACCACTACCCTCTATTATACATCATACCCAGCATGTCACCACTACCCTCTACAATGCATCATACCCAACATGTCAGTACTGCCCTCTACAATAACATATCAAACATGTCACCACTACCCTCTACAATAACATATCAAACATGTCACCACTACCCTCTATTATACATCATACCCAGCATGTCACCACTACCCTCTATTATACATCATACCCAGCATGTCACCACTACCCTCTACAATGCATCATACCCAGCATGTCACCACTACCCTCTACAATGCATCATACCCAACATGTCAGTACTGCCCTCTACAATAACATACCCAACATGTCAGTACTGCCCCCTGCAATACATCATATCCTACATTACCATTAACCTAACCTAGTTATTCAGTGGTATAGGAATCGTTAACTACCCTGGTTATATATATTCAGTGGTTTAGGGACAGTTAAATACCCTAGTCCAACCCTAATTGTTCTGCGGTACAGAGATCGCTAACTTCTATTCAGTTGTAATGATAGAGGTTACACAATAAGTGACTGTTGGATATGGAATTGATTTCACACGAGTAGGTTATTTTTTAAAAGTTAGAAAAGACACGAGCTTTAGCGAGTGATATGGAATTGATTTCACACGAGTAAGTTATTTTTTAAAATAACTTACTCGTGTGAAATCAATTCCATATCCAACAATCACAAGTCGTGTGACCTGTTTCTACCACAATAATATCGGCTTGAATCAAAGGGAAACATGGCCGAGTATAATTTCGCATATATGCAAATAAAGTGTACCGGTGACATCCGTGACCTGATGATGTGATGTCATTCGATTATTGACGACATCAATAACAATTGCAGCTTGGGTCAAAGTTCGAGTTCTTGACCAATCAAAAGAGCGAAAGGTCATATACCACTAGTGGTATATAATATAATAATATTTATCAGACAGTCAGCACATTTATACAATGGCTTGAGAGTGGAATAACACAGCGTATTGTGGTAGAAGGATTGTTAACCAACCCTGATTGTTCTGCGGTACAGAGATCGCTAACCAGATTCCATAGTCATTCAGTGGTATAGGGATTGTTAACCAACCCCGATTGTTCTGCGGTACAGAGATGGCTAACCTTCCATAGTCATTCAGTGGTATAGGGATTGTTAACCAACCCTAGTTATTCTACAGTACAGAGATCGCTAACCTTCCATAGTCATTCAGTGGTATAGGGATTGTTAACCAACCCTAGTTATTCTACAGTACAGAGATCGCTAACCTTCCTAGTCATTAAGTTGTATAGGGGTTGTTAACCAACCCTGATTGTTCTGCGGTACAGAGATGGCTAACCTTCCATAGTCATTCAGTTGTATAGGGGTTGTTAACCAACCCTAGTTATTCTACAGTACAGAGATCACTAACCTATCATAGTTATTCAGTTGTATTAGAATCATTAACTGTAACCTTAGTTATTCATTGTATTGGGAACGTTAACCTACCAGAGTTATTCAGTGGCATAGGCATGCCATTTTGCTGTACTGTTCCTGGAGATAGTGTTTCATTTTCTGTGGAATTGTACACCATTAGTGTCAGGTCCAACTTCTCTGCCTTGATGTACACCAATAAGGACATTTGCGGATCATTGTCTTCAATGCTGACCTTCAGGATGTTGCTAGAGATGACTTGACCAGTTTTTGTTTCATATGTAAATTCCAGAGTAATCGGTTTTAAATTCTGTTCTGTTGAATAAGATAGTATTCTAATGTTATTTAAAAAGCATAATCACAAAAAAGCATTAATATTAGATATTGCAGCCGTTTTCCAACATCTCAGAGGTTTTCAATTGTTAACTGGTTTATAACGTCTGTAAACATTCAACATGAACAAGAGCCAAATTGACTTGTCACATCTATGTAGATATATTGAAAAATTGCAAAAAAGAGTTGAATCAAAATGCCTCTCAAAGAAACACATACAAATATGTACAGACTATACAAACCTATCATGTATAAGCTAACATAACTGTAAGGATTTGGAAAGAAACAGTGCGAGTTATCAACAAGAGGCCCAGAGGGCGTGCATAGCTCACCTGGATATTTCATAAGCTAACAAAAACAAAAGATTTTGGAAGGACCAGTAATGAGCTAACAAAACATAAAGGATATAGGAAGGACCAGTGTTAGATAACAAAACTTTACAAGGATTTGGGAAGGATCACCATCAGCTAACAAAACTGTAAGGATTTGGGAAGGACCAGTGTAAGCTAACAAAACTGTAAGATTTGAGAAAGACCAGTGTAAGCTAACAAAACTGTAAGGATTTGGGAAGGACCAGTGTAAGCTAACAAAACTGTAAGGATTTGGGAAGGACCAGTGTAAGCTAACAAAACTGTAAGATTTGAGAAGGACCTGTGTGAGCTAACAAAACTGTTAAGATTTGGGATGATGGATATGAATGTGATTATACTTTTACCCATTAAGGCTTTAAGTTGATAAACAAGGAAATTACATGATTCCCATTGACATTAATTTCAAAACTATGTAAGTGTACCTTCAACTTCAAATATGACAGTCACAGGATCAGACATACTGGTGAGAGTCATAGCCTGCAGTTGTTCATCTTTGACGACTATGTCTACCACTGAGGAAGTAATTTTTTCAGCAGTCTGGTCCCAGCTATACAAGTTGTCCTTGGTTATCACAATCTTATAATACCAATGCAATAAAAAAATACAGATAATAATTAATAATAATAATTTGTCAGTTCTAGATGAGCAATAGTCATATTTTATGATTTGAATTTGAATAAGTTTTGATGATTGCATTAAGCAGAAATGAATGGATATTTTTTTCATATCAGCAAAAAACTAAAGCTGTCACCGAGGGGGTGACAAGTATACCCCCCGCTTTTACATGATTGGTTTGGAATCTTTATGAAGCTGCCTATTTATGGTACTAAAACCAAATAAAACATATTCTATGTTTGGGTAAGAACTAAGTGAATGCAGAGCCGAACAAAATTTTGCTCGTTTTTAGAGACGACCCTATTAGAACTGGTAATTCGGCAAAATCGACAAAGTTATGACACATTTTGTATGAAAAAGGGACATAACTCTGTTACAAAGGGTTAAAGTGGCATAATTTGTTTAAAAGGACTACTTAGGGGAAATCACAACACCATATGGTCTTTTAACTATATATACACCAATTTTGTGAAAACTGAGGAAATGCATAACTGGACAAAATTATAACCATTTTTCAAATAAAGGGGCATAACTATGAAAAAAGCATTTTTTCGGAAAAAAGCATTTACTGGAGGCACAAATTAAGCACATGCAGTTGTTCAACTGTGTAAAAAGTTTCAAGAAAATCCATTGAAAACAAAGCAAATGCATAATCGGACAAGCTAGTAACCATTTTTTACATAAAGGGGCATAACTCTGTAAAAAGGGTTTTTTCGGAAGAAGCCGTTATTGGAGACACAACTTCATGCCATTCTTCAATTCTGCAGAAAGTTTCAAGAAAATCCATCAAAAACTAAATGAATGCATAGCCGGACAAAATTATGACACATTTTGTATGAAAAAGGGGCATAACTCTGTTAAAAAGGGTTAAAGTGGCATAATTTGTTTAAAAGGATTACTTGAGGGAAATCACAACACCATATGGTCATTTAACTATACACCAATTTTGTGAAAACTGAGGAAATGCATAACTGGACAAAACTAGCTAACCGGGTCCTTACAATGTATACACAAGCTTTGACATCATATATGTAATAAACAGCTGACAATTAATAATAATACGTTAACGTAATCAGCCTTGCATCATAATGCATAATGACCATTTAAGTCTTTCAAAATCGTCCATGGTAACTACAAAACTTTAATGTGGTATAGGTTTTGCACATCTAAGAATATATAAGGGTTATTGTCATTGAGGTTTTTTGAAATCGAAGCAGTAGTTTAGGATGAGTACTGGTACATTATTGCGTCTACAAACTCGCCCCAAAAAATTAGTTTTGTGCCCTGGTTACCATGGTAACCAAAAAATTACGACGTGATATAGATTACGCACATCTGCAATGTATAAGGATTATTGTCATGAAGTTTCGTTGAAATCGGATCAGTAGTTTAGGAGGAGTAGCCGGTACATCGTTGTGTCTACAGACGGCCAGACGGCCAGACAACCTGATTCCAGTATACCCCCCCTAACTTCATTGCGGGGGGTATAATGAATATTCTAATTAGGGCTGTTCCAGGAAAACATATATGGGACGGGGGAAAGTCATTTGAATAAATTACATGTGGTGGGGTGCGTTCAAATTAAAATCACATCTATATATAGGTTGGAGGGGTTTGAAATAAATTGATTCTGTTGATGGGTGTATTTGTAGCATTTTTTACATTAAAATTACTTCTATACCAGGGTACGTATACTGTTCACAAACAAGAGGCCCATGGGCCTTAATGGTCATCTGACTCTAAATTAAAGACCCTTATACTATTGTAGTATGCATTCTCTGTAGCAGGTATAGTGGCACTTTGGGCCTGGTGGCCATCTTGGAATTTGGATCAACCCGAAAAATAACAAAACTTGATCAAAACTATCTCAGGATCATTTCTGGTAAGTTAGAGCTGAATCCCACAGGTGGAATTTGAGAAGAAGTTTTAAATAGGTGTTGTTAAGGAAAACCATGATTGCGCAATCATATTACAAAATGGCCATCGTGGCTGCCATGTTTAAGTTTTTTAGAAGCCGAAAAATAACAACACTTTGTTGATTCTCTTTCCTTAACATCCTCACCAATTTCCAGCTCAATGGCACCAGTGGAACTGGAGAAGAAGTTTAAAATGTGTTTTTCAATATGGCTGCCATTGCGGCCATCTTGGATTTCTGACCGACCTGAAAAATAACAACACTTGGTCAAGACCATCTCAGGATCATTTCTGGTAAGTTAGAGCTGAATCCCACTGATGGAATTTGAGAAGTTTGAAATAGGTGTTGTTCAGAAGAACCATGATTGCGCAATCATGTTACAAAATGGCCGCCGTGGCTGCCATGTCAAAGTTTTTACGAAGCCGAAAAATAACAACACTTTGTTGGGTCTCCTTCCTTAACATCCTCACCAATTTCCAGCCCAATGGCATGAGTGGGACTGGAGAAGTTTAAAATGTGTTTTTCAAGATGGTTGCCATGGCGGCCATCTTGGATTTCTGACCGACCTGAAAAAAAACATCACTTCCTCAGGCCATCCCAGGATCATTTCAGGAAAGTTTCAGCTCAATCTCACCAGTGGAACTTGAGAAGAAGTTTCAAATGTGTTTTCAAAATGGCAGTTGTGGCGGCCATCTTGGATTTCAGACGGACCCGAAAAATAACAACACTTGGTCAAGACCATCCCAGCATCATTTCAGGCAAGTTTCAGCTCAATCCCACTGGTGGAACTTGAGAAGAAGTTTGAAATGTGAAAAGTTTACGCACGGCGGACAGCGCACGACGACGGACGGAACATGATGACTATAGGTCATCCTGACCCTTTCGGGTCAGATGACCTAAAAAGTGGGTATGTGGGAGGTCATCAAAATTTGAAATCGCTTCAATAGGTGGGTCCTCTAATTTCATAGTGCCTTCCCCCCGTCCCATATGTGATCCTGGAGCAGCCCTTATCTCATTTTTTAATATCAGGTGACAATATTAGGAACACCATGATATATACAGTCTGACCAGAATGACCTGTAGTGTTGAATTTTGATTAGCATATTGATAGCAGAGTCGATAATCATATACAATGTATGGAAATACGTGCATTGCATTTGTGAGTATATATGCAACAGTTTTAAATGATCATATTGACTAATCAGTCGTGTTGGCTAAGTGGTACATTACTGAAGTACTGGTGATAGTGTTATGGGTTCGAATCCCATAGTTTTTTTTCCCCATTATAAGATATTTTTTTATTTGCATGTTGTTTAACATGTGTCAGTGCATATTTGTTTGTATTTTTACATTTGATTTTTTCAATTCTACATTCAATTAATGTCACACTTCTCATGACTATTCGACTAAACCATTGACATATCAGACAATGTTCAATGAGATAACCAAACGACTGATAATATTCGGTTTTACAAATTTTGATAATCAAAATATATAGATATACTTCCATCAGTGAACAATAAACCGCGCGTCCGCGGTAGTGTTTGATATCCTTAAGTTTCCAATGTCATTTGATATATATATACTGATCGACAACTGCATCTGTTGTATTTTCTCATTTTACCTGTGTGTATATATAGGCACATATGTGACACACAGATCAGACTCAGTAAAGCTTAACTATACTGCATAATTTTGTAAGGCCTTCCACTGTTCCCTCCCCAAATCGCTTTTATGTTAATTTGTGAATAATTTGAATTCAATATGCAATATCACATTGCATGGACAGACTATTTTGCAGCCAAGTTACTCAACAATGTACGTTTTGTACTTGATGCACCGAAACATCATTTCACAGGTTGACATACCTATGCACAAATAGCATCGTCTACTTTGAATATTACATGAAAAGGTCAACATGACATGAATGTCTTTCTTGTCGGACTATATCATGGTAGTGTATCATGCCCTGAAATGCTGATTAGACAGTTTGACTTAAGCTTTATTATACTGACTCAAGCCCACTTACTACTCTCTTTAGAAATCCTCAAAGTATAATCTAGTGCCATTTACATTGTAAAGTTACACTGCAATAAAATCTAGAAATCCTTTGAGAGTAACATTTATATTAATTTAGTTAGTGGTTATATTGAACAATTCCTCAGATAGGATTCAGTCTTACCTGTGTATAAACAGAGGAATTATCTCCCCCTGGCAATGATTGCCTCAGAACATGAGTAGCAGGCAGGAGAAGACCAATGCTGGAGTTGTCGGCAAGGACACTGAGGGTGACGTTTGTTTCTGTGCTGTTGTCTGCAGACATTTCCTGGACTCTGACGGACATGGCTGATGTCTGGACAATCACAGGTTCATCGGTTATCGTGTCTGTGAGAATATCCACAATTTTCTCTACTGTCGATATCATCTGCAAGGTATTCTTCTTCACCTGACAACACAGTGACACTCAAAATTAAGCTATTAATTTATTTGTTACAAACTGCAACTGTGACTGTTAAAGATGTATAGGAAAGTTAAGTCACTAGTTGATGAGATATCTTGAACACTTAAATCTTTTCGATTCAAAGTGGTAAATTAATAAGTGTGACCTTTGACATTTCAGTCTCATCCAATGACAACCAGTATATCATAGTCAGGTGAATAAAAACATGTAGAGCTGATATATACTACATAAACTTAATCTGCTGAGGGTTTATTTCAGAAATGCTTTGGACAGTTATTGTGTGAACTTTGACCTGAATCTGCAGACAGATGGCAGACAACGCGCTACACTTCAGGTAAATGGGTAACGAAACAATTCTACACCTTCACTAACCTTTTCTAATTGTTCTTTCTTTGACTCAGGTGTTACCTGATCTGTGGTTGTTGTGTTTATTTTCTTTATCACATTGCCTCTGTCCTTTATTACCGTCAGAAGATTTCCCATTGAGCCGAGTAAATTCCTGTGTTTTCAAAGCATTTTTAGCATGGGAAAGATATATAATTCATTTCAGAGAAAGTATGAAATTATGTCTTTCCTAATATCATAATAACTTCAACAAGATAACAATACAATTTTTTTAATTTGAGTCTCCTACTAAACGTGAAATCTTTTGACAAGAATACACAGATAATGAATTGTCTTGGAAGTAATTCTACAAATTGATTATTTGACTGTTCACGTACCACCTTCAAATGTCAGTTGATGGTATTAATGTGAATGAATTCAGAAATATTATTTATATATAGTAATTAAGTGATATCAGAAGTTCAATGCAATTGAACCCCAAGTAACGTGAACCTATATAATTGTAACCTGGGTATATATTATATATTCAGGTCATGGGGTCACCAGTAGGTGTAGTAATACATGTATCGTGAGCATGTGAGCGTGCAATTGGCTAAACCACCCCATTCTTCTTTTCCCGCCACCTGTCCAACATTTACCTGTACAGGACACTATCACTCTTGCGATACCTGCCCAGGTGAATGGACATGAGATCATTAATACTCGCAGGATCCCTGGTAAAGTTACTCACTCTTATTTTCCTCTAACATATTTTATCTATTTATGATCAATTGTAAGATAATGTGTGTGAGAGGAATGTTAGTAAGAGTGTAATCGTGATCATTATATTGTTTTAGGTCTCTGGCCGGAGAATAAAAGAATCTTAACAAACCGAATACTTGTCATCGTTGTATTGGTTACATAATGGCCCAAGTTCAAGTGTTCAGGCCCACACACTTTTTTTCTTTGATGTAGGTCAATGATCAAAATACAGGTCATATTGACCTGCATTTGGAACAGGGCACACGTACCCCTTTACCTAGATGAACCCACGAACAAGCTATGAAGTTCCAGTGACAAGTAGTATATAGGAGGTAGAGCCTATAGACAAATTTTTACTCTGATATAAGTCAAAGGTCAAAGTGAAGGTCAGAGTGACCTACTTTACCCATTGCCTAAGAATGAAGTTCGAGTGACAAGTAAAGTAGGATCTGAACAAGTGGTTTTATTGTAAGGTCAAAGTGATCTACTTTTGGTTCATGACACACCGACCTCATAATAATAATATGCATGTAGGAGGCTTACTTTGATGTAGACCTTGTCCCCGAAGGATCAGTATTTTTGACATCATTTAGTATCTCAGCCAGATTTCCATATACTGCAACAGTTGACTCCTAAAACATAATATGATGAAATCTTTGTAAAAGTTCAAGGAGTAGTAGTGTGCAGCCAGCCGGGATCGAACCCGCGACCCTCGGCTTACTGGTCCACCGCTCTACCCACTGAGCTAAAGGGAAATTCCCCCTAACCGGAAGCTAGAAGGCGACCATACAACTATGTACAGTATCTACAATTAAAACCCGGCTTGCTATACTACTCCCTCCTTCAAACGTGTTCGCCCCCAAACACACCAACCCATTGGTTCTCTCTCCAAGGAAGCCTCTTGCTTTCACTTGTAGTGGTCTGCGGCACCAATGTAAAAGTTCAAGGAGTAGTAGTGTGCAGCCAGCCGGGATCGAACCCACGACCCTTGGCTTACTGGTCCGCCGCTCTACCGACTGAGCTAAAGGGAAATTCCCCCTAGCCTGAAGCTAGAAGGCGACCATACAACTATGTAGTGTATCAACAATTAAAACCCGGCCTGCTACATCTTTATAGGAAAAGAAGACATTGCAAAATATAATAGATTATGATCATCAGCATGTATCTTTTATCTGATATAGTTTTTTAGAGCAATGTGTTAGCAATTCTGATGTTATATATCAAACCTCCTTTAATAATCTTCTTATTTTAAATAAAAAGGATACTTTGTTACAAAGGCATGAATGGTATTTAAGTCACTCTGCTCTGAATTGATACTAGTTTTGAAACCATAATACAATTTGGAAGTCCTCCAATGAGTTACAGTACATGTTCTATACATAATACACCATCTCTACTTTATTTATTAAATTAATGTAGGCATTCATTCTCTCTGGCTATAGGGAGTGTATATGGAGGGTTATGGTGAGTTGAAAACTAATATGTCTAGTTTGTCTTACAATTGCTTTATCTTGCTATGACCTTAATCAAGGCTACATTGGAGACCATTCAATGGGAACAATGTTCTTTGTTAAAAGATTGCTCCAATAGAATTTCACAACATTTGGTCACCAAAGGTGTCTGTTACAACTGGAAGATCAACACTACTCATATCAGAAACCATAACCAATTCACCCTAATGCAGTCATTCCAAAATCACAGCAACCTTTAGCCTTGATGATGTTTATCTGCTCAAAATTTAACATGTACTCTGGACCAAGGGGATCAAACCACTTACATTCTGCGTAATAAAGATCCTTTTCTTCACCTAAGGGTTTTTTCATTGATCAATTTTTTGAGGAGTAAATCTTTACAGGTCTGTAGACATTGATTCCTTGAGAGTCTTTGTCCAGACTGGTCTGAAAGCAACTTCAGACCACATGGTCCTTTTTTATTGCTGGGGTCTAATTGTTTGGACCACATGTAATAAATGGAAGTGACCCAGTACTTCTTAAGGTATAATGTCAAAATAATAACACCTACATGTAGATTACTGATCAGTGAGGGCCCTACAATGTGTCTATATATACCTGAACTTAAAGGTGCTACACCTTCGACAGATAGTATTTTTTTATCAATTAAAAACATGAATAGACTCATATGTATTTTTCTTCAGGAATAAAAGTTACACACTTGACATCATTACCACCCTCGGAAAGTTTCATCTTCTTATTTATCTTTAAAATTAAAAAAATTAAAATAATTAATTGCGTCCCAAAGAAATTCCATTTCGCTCTGCCTCCATATTGAATGATATACTGATTGCGCATGCGCTGAAAACAGAAAGTAGGAACCACATGGCGAAGTGAGCAAGAGGCAACATGTGTTAGCCTAACATCTCCAGAAAAAAGGAAGCATAAATTAGATTATGAAAAGAGAACGAAGAAAGGGAGGGATTTCAATCGGAGACTGAACAGACCCGTGGAATTATAAACGACAATGGAATAGAAATGACACAGGTGAGTTTTCGTTAGAGAGGCAAGTGTGTAACGTACACACATACATGTACGTAGTGTAATGTTCGGTCTTTTGTCATCTTTACTGAAAACTCTAAGCATATGATGAGATTGAATCGATGGTTAGGATTTCTTTTGTGATATATAATGATTGCAGATTCACTTGTTATAGTTCACCAGCTTAAACTTGTTTATAAATCACACCTGTATCAATCCAGTGAAAAGGGGCCGAAGGGGTAAAGCTAAGAAAGCGTTTCGGTTCGTGTGCAACAACAGACACATGATCGTGATTTTATGCAACGGATAATATTGAAATGTTTATTTAGTTTTTATATGCTATTTGCATTAAAACCTCGTAATTAAAAGTTGTAGTTAAGTAAAGCAACAGGCAATATACATAGTTGTTCCAGCTGAATAAAAATAAGTCCACCATATTTGTTTTCTTCTGTATGTAAATCTCTTCCCAGAATGCACTGCGATCAAGGTCAAGTGTATGCAAAGTAGATTATAATGTTCAAAAGTTTGAATCTTCTTGGCTTCATTCCGACAATTTTTGACGTTATAAAATTATTTTTTTTATTTGTAGGTCTTAAATATACGATTTACTAATTCGTACGTACGATTTACTAATCCGTACGTATGATTTACTAATTCCAGAGACATATATAGAGAGATAAGTAACATCGCTATTTTCCTGTACAAGTGGTGTCTCCCTTTATTTGTGACCACCCAAGCATATCCCTTATCGAGAGCGCCCTGTCCCCTATCAAACACACGCGAGCACAGGTAAATCGGGCTTTGCGCATGTGTGTATCAATGTTCTGGAACTTATTTGACATGTTCTGGTTAATCCGCCATTACGTCAGACCAAAACATCGTCAATTTTAAACGCACACAAAAAGCACATCGTTTTATTTAGGCCACTACAAAAGTTACTACATTATCCAAAAACTATCATACTTATGGGATATGGTCTTGTTTATCATGCACATTGTTGTCATTTATCCGTATTTTCGAAAACCCCATAGGTAAATTGGACATTCCCGCTGATCTTCCCTGTGGTGTACTTGACTTTCATACTCAAAAACGAACACTTTGACAGCAAATTGTGATATATTTCATGTTGATGACACTTCTGCACTTTGATATTAATGAAATTAAAGCACATCATTGGATCTTGGTGATGATTTCAAATAAAAATTATCGATAATTATGTGTCTGGTTTTCAAGTTTTCTCCATTATGGCATCAGGAGAAGACTAAACAGAGCGACCGCAAGGGATTGTGGGAAGGTCAGGGGCCACCACGTAGACATATTAAAGGGCAAATAGAGAGCTGCCAATCTCTCTATATATGTCTCTGCTAATTCGTACATACGAATAAGTAAATCGTACATACGAATTAGTAATCCGTACGTATTGATTAGTAAATCGTACGTACAAATAAGTAATCCGTACGTACGAATTAGTAAATCGTACTTACAAATTAGTAAATCGTACGTACAAATTAGTAATCCGTACGTACGAATTAGTAAATCATACGTACAATTTAATTTTTTTTCATAGTGGCCCTAATACGCTTTCGTATAAATAGGCATATATATATCGACTAAATGTCATTTATTGTCAAAATAATAACACTCTGTCGGAGGTGTAGCATCTTTAACACAAGTCATGTATACAAATTACACTATGACCTAGACCTTAACATCAGGTCAGACTGACAGATTACTTGGAAACCTTAAGTACATGTACACGCTACCATAAAAGCCAAGGAAACACATAATACATTTTTTACAGTAAAATATGGAGCTAATACCTGTGAACACTTATTTCTATCTAAAGTAAGTGTTACCTTGACCTTTAACCTTCAAAGCTGAATAGCAATTTCAAGCAAGCACTTTAAGAAAGAAGCATTGTATAAGTATCAGTTTGGTTGGTAAAAGCAAACTCAAGTTATTGCATGGAAACTGATTTTCAATATTTAGCAACACTTTCAATAAAAAAGCACTGTTTGAAGTTTGAGTTTGATTGACCCAAAGGAAACTCATATGTTATTGCAAGGAAATTGATTTTCTATTTATAGTAACAGTGACCTTAACTTTTGACCTTTCAAACTGTAAATCGCTTCTAAGCAAACACTTTAAGTTTGGAAGTACTGAAATAAGTTTGTGCTTCAATAAGTACTTTCAATAAGAAAGATCTGTATGAAGTTTGAGTTTGATCATCTCAAAGGAAACTCAAGTTTTGATACCAATAGAGGTACATTATGTAAGTAGGTGGTTTTTGACTGAAAATCTCTTGCTTAGTCAGTGGTAATCAATGTTAGATCGGTCATTCCAACAGGTAAACTACACAAAACTTATACCTCCTGTTTCTCTGTCACCTCCTCTTTGACCTGCATTAGAGAATCCAGTGCTTGGGTCACTTGGCTTACTTCATCAAAGCTAGGTGCTATTTCAACACTTAGCAGAGACTGGGTCAACGACTCTCGTATCTGACAAGAAAATGAAACAAATACAAAAGTTTCAGAATAGAAAAAGATGCAGTTTTTGGAAATTTTTCATCATTGTTTCCTTATAATCTGTAATTGTTATAAAATATTTTTACCATGTAAAGAGGATATTGAATGGTTTCCCATTTAATATAACAGATATTTCACGAGTATGACAGAATATCGATATTTTCATTAATGCAAAGCACGAGTGATACCAGTCATACCAGTGAAATACATGTTATATTAAACGAGAAACCATTCAATTTTCTTTTCATTACAATTCATATGCTTAAAAACAAAATTAATATCATCAAATAATTAAAAGTGTCCAAAGTGCGGGAATCAGTAATGATGTAATCTCTTGGTGACATTACTCCACGTCAACTTGACGGCACCATTTTGAAAGGTTAATGCAATTTAAGTTTTTTCTACTATTATCAGAGAATCTGTGAATGAATAGTTAACGCAAAGCAAGTTTTTGGTCAAAAACTAGTCTGAATGTTTCAAAATACAGCAAAATAACCAATATATCTATCTTTTACAAGACAAGTTGAGTTGTCTCGTTCATATGGCATAGTTCGCGGTACAAGTTAGTTTAGGTAGGTTTTATTGAACTTTCGCCATAAATCTTGGAGAGCTGCTGGCTCCAGTTTATTAACTGATGTGTCTAATTTACAATATTTTGGACATTTTATTCATTGTGAACATTGTTCTGCTGATATGTTTATATTGAATGCAGTTTCAGCTGCATATTGATTTGTTGAATATTGATTTCAATGATTTGGCATCTTTATTAACAGGGAGCTGGCACCCAGAATCTGTTAAATATTGATGATTTGTAAACTATTGATTAACGGGGAGTTGTCATCCATGAACCGTTGATTGATTTGATTAATTGATTTGTCATTGAATTTTCATTGAATTTGCTTTATAATTAACGGGGAGCTGTCACCCAGAAACCGTTAATTATCATTGTTTGTATTGATTTGTGGCATGTCATTTATACCCATGCTGGGACGACTGCCAATTCTAGTAAAGTTGTGACTAATAAATCCAGTCAAACCTATTTTATGTCTTTGTTTTGCATTCATATTTTATAACCAATATATCTATCTTCGCTTCGACTGCGGAAATCGGCAAGTTTCAATGAGGTGAATGCAAACGTTTGCTCTGATTGGTCAAAAACGTAAAACTTATATTTTCACTGCAAAACGTATATTTTCACTGCTCATCCATGCAGTGAAAATATAAGTTTTATTAGTTTGATAAATGTTTTATATTTCACTGTCAACAAGAGGCCCATGGGGCCTTAACGGCCACCTGAGATTTGAAATATTTCAGTTTATTTAATTGACCATTTTTGAAGTTTTAGTCAATTTGGCCCTTTTTAGCCCCGCCCATCAGCCCCTGGGGGTCAGTCAGGGCCAACATGTGCATGCCATCAAACTGTCATCCCATGCTGACAATGTTTACAAAATTAGAATGAATTCCAATAGAAATAAAATAAATTAAAGTCAAAAATGTGATTTCCCTATATAAACTATAGTAAAGTTTAGCCCCTCCCCAGGGGCAAACGTGAAACCCCTGGGTCATGAAATTTACAATTTTGGTAAAGCACCTGAAGACCCTTCCATCTATGAAGAGTGTTTGATTCCAGCCTATCTGAGAGTAAAGGAGAAGATTTTTGAAGTTTTAGTTTATTTGGCCCTTTTTAGCCCCACCCATCAGCCCCTGGGGGTCAGTCAGGGCCAACATGTGCATGCCATCAAACTGTCATCCCATGCTGACAATGCTTACAAAATTAGAATGAATTCCAATAGAAATAAAATAAATTAAAGTCAAAAATGTGATTTCCCTATATAAACTATAATAAAGTTTAGCCCCACCCCAGGGGCAAACGTGAAACCCCTGGGTCATGAAATTTACAATTTTGGTAAAGCACCTTAAGACCCTTCCATCTATGAAGAGTGTTTGATTCCAGCATATCTGAGAGTAGAGAAGAAGATTTTTGAAGTTTTAGTCAATTTGACCCTTTTTGTCCCCGCCCCTCAGGCCCCTGGGGGATGGGGACCATATAATTTACAACATTGGTTGACCTTTAGCCATAGAAGCTTCCTGCCAAATTTCATAGAATTTGGTTTGTGGGTTTTGGAGAAGAAGTTGAAAATGTGAATTGTTTACGGACGCACGACGGACGACGCACGACGGACGACGACAGACAAAAGGGGATTAGAATAGGTCACTTGAGACTTTGTCTCAGGTGACCTAAAAATGCAATAAATGGAATTAATTTCCTCTCAAGCAATATAATTATACCTGTGTCCTTAATTGTAGTCTTTCTGCAGCTTCAGTTTGATTAGTGTAGTTTGTGGTCGTGTCCTCGTTGATAATATTCCCTAAGGCTCCGATGGTGTGTAGTGTCAGTTCAGAGATTTCTGCATTGTCTACAATTGTAGCATTAATTTTCAACATGTGTGATAAATATTAAACAATATCACCATGATCGGTAACTTTTTTGTGTTATTTCAGCACAGTATTCTGGCATCAAAGTCACATCATAAGGACAGGTTGCAATGACAGTGTTCAATATGTACATGTATATAGATGCAGGAAAACTAGCTTTAAATATTTCTCAATTTTAAGCCTTGTCTCTTAAAACCAACAGCTGAATAGGCAGTGTACTAGGTAATATATACACCCCACTCTGCATAAAAGAAAAAATATTTAATTTTTTGATCAGCAGTTAACAAGTCACCTTGGAAACTCAGCATATCTAACTCAACTTGTAGATCTGGTATACCTGTATCTCCCTCGATAAAAGTCTTTTGTACAAAATAGAGGACATCCAATTCTGTGCCTGAAGTTTCGTATGGTAATACCTGTAAAAAGTTGTAGACAAAAATATATTTTCACATTCATGTATTATGTATGTACTTTGTACTTCAATCAAAGCAAACTATGTTGTGAAATGACATGCTTTTACAATCTGTTAAGGAATTGGTCTATAGAGATGACAAATAGTCCAAGGATGGAATCATATTATCGATAAAATTCACCTTGACCTTAAATTATTTCTAACATGTACATAAATTAGTCCAAGAAGCTTGATGAAAATCGGTCATGACAAAGATGTACTGTTACTAAGGATTGGAACAATATTTGTGCACCAATCCAATGCTAAGGTTGTGACATACTGAAGATGTAGTTTATGATTGCATATAAAAAAAATATGGAAATGCTAACATGTAGTTTATAATTGTTCTTTCAAATTTGCAGGTTAAGAAACTGCAACAAAAAGCAATGGTAACTATGAAATCCTGCAAGTTTAAAAGAGATCCTTTGTCATGAGACAGGAGACCTATATATAGTTGTACAAATTGTTGAACAATTACAATGTACTTGATCCATCAAGTTTAGACTATCATTTAAATGTAACAAAATATACCACAATTTGTATAAAGCAAAAGCTCTCTTTCTTAGATAATTACCTGTATTTATCCAATAATGAGAATACGTCGGGTAATTATCATTGTTATTAACTCGTCTGGTAATTATCATTGTTATTAACTCGGAATCAAAGTTCATGTGATGGCCCTTAGACTTATTACAGGATGACCATATGGTAACTTTAATAGTTTAATGGCCTAATAATAGACTAAAGCCTTTTATATGTCAGTTTGCTTAACCTGGACAGAAATGCTGACTTCTGCAGTCGCCTCATATACATCCTTGGCTCTAAACACCAGAGAAGCTGTGTTGTTCTCTCCCAGTCCTTTACCAAGATAAAAGGTAGTTGTTGTCGTATCATTCCCTTCATACAGAAGAGACTCTGAAATGTACATCATTAATGTATAAAAAACATCTTTTTTACACTGCACTCCTAGAATAACCCTCACACCTCCCAACAGGACAGCAAGCTCTGTTTACTCAGAGAAAATGACTGTTGGTGGGTAACTTCTTAAAGAAAATCAAAGATGGCGAGAGGCTTGAAAAATTTGATCTGTCCCCTGTGGGGTTTGCATGCTGAAACAGGGGTCAGTTGTCACGTGGTACAGAACTGACCAATGAGCATGTGTTCCAAAAATAAGTTCCGATGAATAGAATGACCAATGAAATCGTGTTACAATTGTAAATACCGGGAAATTCAAAATATATTAAACTGCATCAAGTATATACGTTTGTGAAAAAAGTCGTCTATTGCTAGACTTTTATTTTCATCATTGCATCAGTGATTACCTTTGCACTATTGATGACCTTCACCTTACAATCAAATTATATCAATGAAAATGTTCAACATTGGACACAAAATATTAATACAGTAACACATGGCAACAGACTTAATAACTGTATGTACACAAATTCATTTTAACATTGAATTATACTGAACTATATGTGCATGTATTGTGATAGCTACATTGCCAGCAATATGAAGTGTTGGAATCATAAAACACCCTCTACTTAAGAACTGAATTTGCAAAAAATGATTCCAAGTATTGATCATTTCAATTTCTGTAGATCACAAATTAATCCCGAGACATGCAGGGATAGAATTGACTAGCCAAAATATTTCAGCTTACAAAATCATCTGATACATGTACCCTAGCTGCCTTTTGATTATTCAATTCTAGATATAACAAAAAGGCCCAATAGGCTTCCTTCTAATACAATTTTGAGCTTGAAATAGGTCATTTTTTCATTTAAGATATCATGTAAAGTAGGCTAGATTTATTTATTTAAATAAGTTGTGAAGTCATTTATTTCAGCATGCTACGTGTACAATATCAGACATCTGGGTTTCTTGCTTATTGACATGAAGTTGTTTAAAGAGTTTAGGATATTGACCCCTGTGAACTTGAATGAAGGTCAATGTCATTCGATCCATTCATTTGAACAAACTTAGTAGCCCTTCACCCTCTCATGTTACAAACCCAATCTCAGATCTCTTGGTCTCTTGGTCATTGAGAAAAAGTCATTTAAAGATTACAGTCTTTTTGACCTCTTTGACCTTGAATGTAGGTCAAGGTATTTAATTTGAATAAACTTGGTAGCCCTTCACCACAGCATGCTACAGGTCCAATATCAGACATTAGTTCACTTGCCATTTAGGCAGCAGGTGAGCTAAAAAAAAAAAAAAATAAAAATAAGAGGAATGAAATAGCATCTATAGGCAAAAGGTAGATGATAAACAACACATACTGTACCTGTTTGTTGTCTGTAATAGAGTTTGTAAGTCAATGGAGGATCTAGGTCTGTAAACTCACTACAGATCACTGTGAAGTTGGTCACCAAGGCAATTCCACTTTGAGGACTGACCTCACATCCGGAGGTACTGACTGGAGGCTGGTTAATGCTTTCTTTGTACTCGGTTAGAGAGGGGTATACCTGTCATAATATTAGCTGTTATTATAATAATCAACTAGAACAATGACATGGGGGTCAATACCATCACAATGCATATGACTTGGCTAGAACACTGGCGTATGTCAGCATCAAAGGCCCCATTACTGGCGTATACCCGCTTGCTGATGTCTCAATAATTAACAAACAGAGGGAGCTCAGAGAATCTTGGTAATTTGGTAGAAATACAAGACTATACAGAGTAACCAGATGATCTTGTCCAATCAGGTCAGTTGAATTCTTTTTTTAAGTTTATCCATTTTTCCATACATGCTATCACAATACAATTAATTCTTAACAGTTAAATTTAAGATATCCTGGTCCTTTGAAAAGGAACCTGAATGTTTAACTGATAAGGAAAGACCCTATATGGCATATTATCTAAAAATCACAGCCCATCACCATGTAAAAAATCAGAAATTATGGCCTTCGGAACTCACAATAGCTCTTTAGAAAGTGTTGATACAATATTGTAGATGTATACATGGATTCCATTATAAATACAAGACAGCTAATTGAGCATAACATTAAATCACCCTTTGCTTTAACATACATATAACTCATTATATAATGGAATATAGCTGTATATAAAGTACCATGACTGATTTTATGATATTGATATGTATTTTTTGATTAACATATAGACTAAGTAGCATCGAAATGATTCCGTGGTCATTTTGACAGTTGAGCTAAGAAAGAAATAAAGCATACCTAACAAACCTCATCAAGTACATCACTGACTTATATTAATACTTATCTAAACTTAATTTAATTAAAATGAATTAGGAGATGAAAATGCAACAAGCATGCTAAAGCAATATATGTCCCTTAATTACCAGCCCCTGCTCAAAATAGTAAGTGACTTTGACTTAAGCTAAAAAAAAAACTGAAACTTGAACTTGATCTGTAGCTACTCATTCTGAAGTTACAAATTAATTTTCACCAACATACCTTGAAGCATTAAGCTGAGAAAATTGTGAAAAACTTAGTGGATGGACTGACAGACGACAGACAGACAGAGACATACAGACAGACAGAAGGGGAGGAAACCTATAATCCCCCCAGTGTACTAATGACCAGATCGTGAATTGAACTGGAACCTCTGAACTCAAGACGGAACACTCAAAGCAGCCTTAAACTAGTCCAGTTCAGTTCCATTTTACACTCCTCCCTCCTTCAACAATTATATTTTAAGACCTAGCAGACAAACACAAAACCCTCTACCACCATACAAGGGTATATAGGAAAGGAATAATGCCACAACCAGGCTATGATTCAATTCCAGGAACTCCTAACTCTAGAAACCTGACGATCTAGCCAGTTGAGTTAACAGGCTTTGGCTCAGTCCTAGTTCTACTACAAGAAAAATAATTATCTAGCTCCCATAACTATATGCTACATACCTGTACCAGGATACTTAATGATACAGTGCCATTAAATATGTCAGTGACTTGGACTGTGATGTTGGAATGGTAATCTGCTTGGCTGAATCCTATTGGTAATGTGACATCTGAGAAAATGCCAGTGTTTCCTTCCCCCAACACTAAAACAAAACATAACTAGCTTGAAAATACCAAAGTGATGTAAACAAAATGAATAATGGGTCTGCATCACTTGACTGTTATGATAACTGATCTAATTACTTAACTATAAAGTGGGTATCAAGTGAAACTCAGAAATTGGATCTTTCTCTTAGAATTTACTTTTCTATTCTATATGATAATTGGGTTAAGAGGACTAAAATTTAGTCTAGTCAATACATAATTGTTAATCTAGGTAGATTGTTACTACATGTACATGATGTATGTGACAGACAGCTAGAGCTATAACAAATCAACAAGGGCCTCAGACATGTGGCTATAATATTAGTATCTTCTATAATCATCAAGAAGCCCTCTACTCATATCACTGAGGTTGATATTTTGCATATGGACTTAAAAAACAGTTGCAATTTAGGAAGCAAAATGTTCATTAAACATGTATTATCATGGAAATCGTGTTCATTCTTCCATCTCCCCATATCTCCTCAGCAGATGGGAATTTATTATCCACACTGTCCTTGACCTTCAAACCTGAATGACTTTGATCCAATTACCTTAATATTTTTACATGTACCTTGACCTTTGGACCAAAATTACCTTTGACATTTGGTACAGTGATTTTGATCTTAGGTCAGTTGTCTTCTTGTTTAATTTTGACCAACTTTGCTTCATAATGTTATAACAAAATGTTTGTCAAAAAAAGTTACAAAATTTTATAATGCTGTAACCCTTGACTGAGTGACGTTGACCTATCTGACCTAGTAACCTAAGACTGACCTTAAGTAATTTGACTCCTTATTTGATTCGGACCAACTATAATTTGCTTGATGTATATTTTCCCATATTGTAATAGTCCACAAGTATCTTCTCTTTACACTTTCAAACATGAGTTGTTCCCCTTTAACACGCTGTTATATATACAGTTTGCGTATGTAAGTGTGTGTGAAAGTTGTCTTTGTTTCTTTCTGTATCATGTGATTACTTTATGTGGAAAATCTGAATAAAATTGTCAAAAGTTAAAAAAAAACCTTTAATTTGCTTTATAATGTCATTACAAAAATTTTCATAAGTGAAAAGATTTACACACAAAATTTGCCAAACTGACCTAGTGACCATGACATTTTGTCAGTTGACTCATTATTCAATTCCAACCAACTTTGCTTCAGAATGTCATAACCAAATTTGCACAGGAATAACCCAGTGACCCTGACCTCTTTGAGTTGGTGACCTTGACCTTTAGTCAGTTGAGTCACTTTGTTTCATTCAAGCCAGCTTCGCTAAATCAAGTCATAACAAAATGTTTCTCAATGAAAAGGTATCTCAATGAAAAGTTACACAATTTGAACTTAACCTTTTGGCTTATCGATCTTGATCTTTGACCTTGATTCTTGACCCTAGTATATATGTATTTATCTTAACCACATCTCATGTAAATCAGTCAATAATTACATCATCCACAAATAAATTTTCTGGACATACAGACAAACACATTGCTTATAGGGCTACCATAGTTCTCAGATTTTGTTTGAATTCTAATAAACTTACCTGTTTCATCTCTGATCAGTTTATAAGTCAATGGAGAGTCATTGTCATAGAAACCAGTACAGGTTATGTTGAACTTGGTCATATCATAGAAGCCTCTAGTTGGACTGAAGTCACATGACCCAATTAATGGTAAATCATTTGTTACAACATTCAACAGATCAACAGAGCCGTTCAATTCCAACCCATCTGCAAGTGCTACCACATCTGGCAACAGAATTGAATAAAAAAAAAAGTATTACACATGTACAATGTTGACAATTTTGTTTTGCTTGTTGCATGTACTAAAAAAATAATATTCCATTTGTACATTTTGTCTAGATTTACTTGGCTTCCCATATACATCAGAAATAAAAGTCATTCATCCAAAAATGTACAGGTATTTTTGTTAAGCTGCAATGTTATTGTCACACATTTGAGTGACGATCTTCCAAAGTTTACTTATTTGAAAATATGCACATAGCTTATTCCAATTTAATAAGTAGCAACATTTTCTGTTACAAAAGTCACATAATGAATCCATAGTCACTGGTAACTGAGAGGAGGGAAGATCACAATGGTGAAACATCAAGTCATATGTTACCGAGGGGCAAATTTTAAGTCATGGTAGTGAAACATCTTATCATATGTTACCAAGAGGAGGGAATGTCACAGTGGTGAAATATCTAGTCACTATAGTTTTTGAGAAGATCGAGGGAAAGTCACAGTGGAGAAATAAATATCTAGTCACCTACATATATGTAAGTTACTCAGAGAGGTGGAAAGGTCACTGTGGTGTAACATCTACCCTCAGCAAAAATAGTCATATATTATTAAGAGGAAGGAAGGTCACGCACAAAGGTGAAATATCTAGTAACTGTATAGTTTCTGAGAGAAAGAGGGTCACAGTGCATAGTTAAACATCTAGTAATTTGTTACTGAGAGGAGGCAAGGTCATAGTGGTTAAACATTTAGTCATATGTTACTGAGAGGAGGGAAGGTCACAGTGGTGAAACATCTAGTCATATGATATTTAGAAGAGGAAAGGTTAAACTGGTGAAACATCTAGTCATATGTTAATGTGAGGAGGGAAGGTCACAGTGCTGAAATATCTAGTCATATGTTACTGAGAGAAGAGAACGTCACAGTGGTGAAACATCTAGTTATAATATGTTACTGGGAGGAGGAAAGGTCACAGTGGTTAAACATCTAGTCATATGTTACTGAGAGGAGAGAACGTCACAGTGGATAAACATCTAGTCATATGTTATTGAGAAGAGAAAAGATCACAGTGGTTAAACATCTAGTCATATGTTACTGAGAAGAGAAAAGGTCACGTTGGTTAAACATCTAGTCATATGTTACTGAGAGGAGAGAAAGTCACAGTGGTTAAACATTTAGTCATATGTTACTGAGAGGAGAGAACGTCACAGTGGTTAAACATCTAGTCATATGTTATTGTGAGGAGGGAAGGTCACAGTGGTTAAACATCTAGTCATATGTTACTGAGAGGAGAGAACGTCACAGTGGTTTAACATCTAGTCATATGTTACTGAGAAGAGAAAAGGTCACATTGGTTAAACATCTAGTCATATGTTACTGAGAAGAGAAAAGGTCACAGTGGTTAAACATCTAGTCATATTTTACTGAGAAGAGAAAAGGTCACAGTGGTTAAACATCTAGTCATATGTTACTGAGAAGAGAAAAGGTCACAGTGGTTAAAGATCTAGTCATATGATATTTAGAGGAGGAAAGGTCACAGTGCTTAAACATCTAGTCATATGTTACTGAGAGGAAGGAAGGTCACAGTGGTTAAACATCTAGTCATATGTTACTGAGAGGAGAGAACGTCACAGTGGATAAACATTTAGTCATATGTTACTGAGAGGAGAGAAAGTCACAGTGGTTAAACATTTAGTCATATGTTACTGAGAAGAGAAAAGGTCACAGTGGTTAAACATCTAGTCATATGTTACTGAGAGGAGAGAACGTCACAGTGGATAAACATCTAGTCATATGTTACTGAGAGGAGAGAACGTCACAGTGGATAAACATCTAGTCATATGTTACTGAGAGGAGAAAAGGTCACAGTGGTTAAACATCTAGTCGTATTTTACTGAGAGGAGAAAAGGTCACAGTGGTTAAACATCTAGTCATATGTTACTGAGAAGAGAAAAGGTCACAGTGGTTAAACATCTAGTCATATTTTACTGAGAAGAGAAAAGGTCACAGTGGTTAAACATCTAGTCATATGTTACTGAGAAGAGAAAAGGTCACAGTGGTTAAACATCTAGTCGTATGATATTTAGAGGAGGAAAGGTCACAGTGCTTAAACATCTAGTCATATGTTACTGAGAGGAGGGAACGTCACAGTGATTAAACATCTAGTCATTTGTTACTGAGAAGAGAAAAGGTCACAGTGGTTAAACATCTATAGTCATATGTTACTGAGAGGAGAGAACGTCACAGTGGTGACACATCTAGTCATATGTTACTGAGAGGAGGGAAGGTCACAGTGGTGAAACATCTAGTCATATGATATTTAGAGGAGGAAAGGTCACAGTGGTTAAACATCTAGTCATATGTTACTGAGAGGAGAGAAAGTCACAGTGGATAAACATCTAGTCATATGTTACTGAGAGGAGAGAACGTCACAGTGGTTAAACATCTAGTCATATGATATTTAGAGGAGGAAAGGTCACAGTGGTTAAACATCTAGTCATATGTTACTGAGAGGAGAGAACGTCACAGTGGTGACACATCTAGTCATATGTTACTGAGAGGAGGAAAGGTCACAGTGGTTAAACATCTAGTCATATGTTACTGAGAGGAGAGAAAGTCACAGTGCCGAAATATCTAGCCATGTGCATATGTTACTGAGAGGAGAGAATGTCACAGTGGTGAAACTTCTAGTCATATGATATTTAGAGGAGGAAAGGTCACAGTGGTGAAACATCTAGTCATATGTTACTGAGAGGAGGGAACGTCACAGTGGTGAAACATTTAGTCATATGTTACTGAGAGGAGGAAAGGTCACAGTGGTTAAACATCTAGTTATAATATGTTACTGAGAGGAGGGAAGGTCACAGTGGTGAAACATCTATTCATCAACTGAGAGGAAAGGTCTCTGTGATGCAATGGAGGTAAACATATTGCAGTCAATGTATTACGCATATATACAAGTTTTAAACTCACTTTCAGGGAAAATGTTTACCTATAAGCAGTTTTATTGATTGTTAGAGTTAATGTGACAACCATATTATTCCTGTAAAAAGCCTATATAGGGGTCAATACATTAACTTTGACTCAAATTATGGACATGTTTATTACAGGACAATGAAATAGCATTTCTTTTAGCATTTTTTCTGAACTGTATAGTAAGTATGACTTCGCTAATATATCGCCATAAAAATATGGAAGCTTTAAGTCTTACATTCGACATGAATACTGTAGCTTGTGTTGATGTCTAACAGGCTGTTGTCCACTAGTAGTGAAGAATCAGTAGTGTTCTTCTGAAGGATAACCTGGCCACCTCGGTACAGTTCCCACCCAAAACGCATATTTGACCATGGGTGGAAGAATTCTTGGTCTTGTGTCTGATTCAGGGACACCTCCCAGTCATAATCGGGCACAAGCTTATTCCCACAGTTACTCATACATCTGCCAAGAAAAAAAACCATTCTCAGTCACATGCATATACCACAATAAACAATAATCTCTCATACAAGTCATACCCATAAATAGTCTACCAGGGACTAACCATAATGGTGCCTTCAGTTCCCCTACAGCTTTTGCCTATAAAAAGTATCACAAACATACGTTTAGGACACACAACCTTAATTAGCTTTAAGCCTCAGGTGAGCTGTGTAAACTTTATCTATTTTACAACAATTGCAAAACAAGTCATAATAACTTATATTTTTTTCTTTGCAGACCCTGATGGAAGTTGGTACACATGGGGTCTTACTATGGGAAGAAACCAGAGTACTCAGAGAAAAACATACATGGTTAGGCACCTGGTGATCCTATACCCCCTTTTCTCTACGATTGGGGAATCAAACCTCGGCCGCCTAGGTGAAAGGCAAGTCCATTACCACTGTACCACCCAACCTCCCTCAACTGAGGTGTCAGAGCTAATTTTTCAGTTTAGTAGAAAAGATTACATATTTACTGGATCGAAGTACTTATATATATAGTAATCAACAAAGGATTTTCTCCCTAGACATTGTGCATTTATTAATAATTTATAAAATAGAAAATTTTGGATTTTTATGCTATTAACCTATAAGCACAAAATGTTATTCATCAACTGTTATTAACATATTAGCTAAATCATTCTAAAGTTAAAAGATTTAGAAGTATTGTACAGTTTTTTTCTATTGACAACAAGGACAAAAATTTTGTTTCATTTTAGATAGGTTAATAGCATTTTCTACTTCACATTTTTCTAATTTTTAATAATGTTATCAATACCTCGTTATTTGATAGTGACCATGCATCTCCATATGTGACACCTTGCAACTATGATATAATAATTAACCTAAACCATTACAATGATGTGTGTTTCAGATTTAAATTTTTAGAAAAGTAAAAAAATAACAGTATTATCCAATATGAAAATAGAGACATCATCTGTGCCAAATAAAATTACCAAAAAACATAAGGCTCTGGTTAATAGATTGGTTTTGTTTATAGCCAAGATATCCAATCAATTTTACCTGTTATATGTGACTTTAGTCCTGGAATTTCAAGATTACTAAAATATTATACATGACTTCGGACATGACAAGCTTGTTGACCAAAGAAGACAAACAACTAAACCCATAGATTGAATTGAAATTGGCCGTTTATTTATTAAACGACAATTGAAACAAACTTGCAATACAAGTTGATATTCATAAAATCAACCATATGAATCGAACTTTGGTCCAAGGTGGGGATACAAAACCGCCACCTTAAACTAAAAACTTAAGTTACAACAAAATACTCATATGTGTGAAACTTAGATGTAAAGGTAGTTACAAAAATTGACCACATACAATATCCAGAAATTCAATGATATAATCATGTTGACATAAAATGTTCAAAATTGATACAGGTAACATAGTATAACAAAAGGAGGATGCTGGGGAGGAGGCGGGTAGATAAATTCCAACCTTAAAATGATGTAAACACAAACTGACCTTGACTTGTGTCCATTAGTGATGCAGTCTGTTTCAGTGGCTGGGTAGCTACTGTTACCGTGTAATAGGTATATATAGTAAAATCACTGCGCGTGACCTTTCACCTCCATAACCCTGCGCCCTCACTCTGTTATGAAACCCTTTGATAGGGACTATAACAAGCATTTAATATATGCTACATAATTCAAGATGTATTTTAATTTACTCCTTAGCATGTATAAATGATATTAAAATTGCATTTTAATTGTTTATTATACATGACTTCGGACATGACAAGCTTGTTGACCAAAGAAGACAAACAACTAAACCCATAGATTGAATTGAAATTGGCCGTTTATTTATTAAACGACAATTGAAACAAACTTGCAATACAAGTTGATATTCATAAAATCAACCATATGAATCGAACTTTGGTCCAAGGTGGGGATACAAAACCGCCACAATGGTATCTGATTATCCTAATGATCAGGAACCATAACCCACCCGAAGTCGTGTCCGAATTAATGTATAATATAATAATTCATATGTGATGCATGAGTTATAAACTGCTGATATACATTTAAAACAGATGCTCAACGCATCACCATAAAGAAAACAGTTACATGTCATACATATATGCATAGTTAAGCTTCCAAGCATTTGAGGTAACGCTGCATCTATAAGAGATCCACAGCAAAAGTTAAATGATATGATGATAAAAGTCTGATATCCAGGCACTTACAAAACGCCTGCATTCCACACACAAAAATTAAGATACAAATAATGTATTTTCAAGCATTTAAACACAACAATAAGAGTTTGTGACAAAGAAAAGGTATGGAAACATGGGAATGGTATAAGCACACCAATCCCAAGATATTATCACAAATTAGGACAGTGTTATATTCAACACCGGAAAACGTTATGAGTAATCAAACTAAAAGGGGTAAACCCCAAACATGTATACACTGAATTGTCCAAATTAGTTTCTCCAATACAAAGAAACACCATGTATTCAGCATCCAGTCGCCCATTCGTAAAATTAAAGATAACTGGTATATATATGTACATGACTAGATCCAGAAACCTCGACCCTATGCCCAGGTTATCTGGATATCAATAACACATCAACGCCGAAAAACGTTATGAGTAATCAAACTAAAAGGGGGTAAACCCCAAACATGTATACAATGAATTGTCCAAATTAGTTTCTCCAATACAAAGAAACACCATGTATTCAGCATCCAGTCGCCCATCCGTAAAATTAAGGATAACTGGTATATATAAGTACACGACTAGATCCAGAAACCTCGACCCTATGCCCAGGTTATCTGGATATCAATAACACAAATTATTGAAAGACATACAATATTTAATCAGGTGTACAGATTATTTATGACTTTTAATATACATACATCAATCAAGAAGAAGAATCAACCTCGACCCTATGCCCAGGTTGGTATCCACTTCAACTGATATTATGAGTACTATGAAATGAAAACAATCGCATGTAGATTGCCATTCAAATTTAGCAAGAATGCAGTAGGATTTGGTAAGTTATTGACAGAAATTCTGTACCAAGTTTATATAACCTAGAACACATAAAAATTGTACAGTTTGAACAATATAACATAGAAACACATAAAAAATGTACAGATTGAACAGACTCCTAACAACCTCGACCCTATGCCCAGGTTGAGCTAAACTAGTCCAGACCAAACCCAACAGTGAAGTGAATGGATGTCTTAAAGATTGAAATGTTTAGCTACAGCTTGCTGTGAAAGCAACCGTTAGTATAACGGGGTTGGTATGTCATAAAGAGTAGGGAGCCGTATATAGCGTTTGAAAGCCAACGACTTCCACCTGCCCATTTGTTGTATTTCCTCATCTGGAACCCCCGTCGCTGCAGCTGTGCTGGCAGCCCCAATACGGAAACTATGACTGGTATACTGGTTTGGCTGAAAGCCTGCCTGTATCAGGGAGTTTCTGAGACATAAACTGAAGTGTTGGTAAGATACTGGGATATTTCCTGGGAATGTGAATAATGGACCTGGTAAGACACCCCTTAATTGAATGTATTGGTACAAAGCTGTGACTGGGCAGGTGGAAAGTTCCTGACTCCTAGCATGAATTGCTAGGGTGACGGGACGAATATTGTAATGACCCTTAAATGACCTAAACGTCAACTCTAGAGTGGAAGGTCTTGAGCCAGCCAAAATGATCTTGGCATCGTCAAATTGTAAGACATGCGAAGTAGATTTGTTTATAGTGATTTCGCCTACGCGTAAAAAGGCATGAAATGCTAACAGATACATTGCTTTTAGCATGCATGCTTGATAATGTGACGAAGCTATGTGAGGTAAGGAATGAACTAGTTTGTTCAGTATGTTTGGTGTAATGGGTAGTCGTGTATCTGGACGATAAGAACCCCTCTGAATACTAGTCAATATTTTCTTTACAATGAATGATTGAGTTGGGTCCGGGTGACCGGCTAAGCGGTTGATGTAACCGATAGCTGCTGTATAAGTCGACACTGTAGCTGCTGCCATTTTTTGCTGAGACAAATGCGCAATAAAGTAGACCAAAGTGCCTACTGTAGTGGGCAAGCATGTTTGTAAATGAAAATCCCTGTTTACAAATTGATGTAAGGCCTGGAAAGCACGTCTATACAGTGCTTGTGTTTGAGGAGCGATAGCATCCTTCAAAAGGCTCTGAACATGCGTTGTCAGATGGTCAACAGATTGTCCGGTATGGGTGTTGCCTCGTTGTCCATTTGCGGGGCCAATAGCCGAAAACTGTCTACCTGTAAACGAGACAGATGATCAGCTAACACATTTCGTTTCCCCATGATATGCTCTGCACGAAACATGAAATTTAATTGTAGTGATTTAACCACAAGCTTCCGTACTAATTTCATTATAGTTGAATCTTTGCTGGTATGTGATGTCAACACTGCGACAACTGCAGAGTTATCACAATGAAAAAGTACACACTTATTCTGAAGATAATTCCCCCAAAGCTGGACAGCAAGGACTATAGGAAAAAGTTCTTTAATTGTTATGTGAAAAGACTCAAAATCTTTTGACCATTTTCTGAAAAACCACTTTGTTCCCAAAACCGCTCCAAAACCTATTCCACTAGCATCTGTATAGAAATGTAAACGTGCCGATGACTCCCATATATCCGACAGGAACAAGGTGACCCCATTATAGGATTGTATGAAATGTAGCCAAGCTCTGATATCGGCTTTGGCTTCTCTGTTTAGTCTGACGTGGTGATTGGGTTTTGTCAAGCCTCTTGTTAGATCTATCAATCTACGTAAAAATGGACGACCAGGAGTTATCACACTACAAGCAAAATTCAGCAAGCCTATCAACGATTGTAGTTCACGAAGTGTTACTTTTGCTTTTTGCTGAAAACTGGCTAACAGATTGCGTATTTTCACTAGCTTATCGTTCGGTAACCTAGCTTGCATTCGGATACTATCTAGTTCAATCCCAAGGAATGTTATGGTAGTGCATGGTAATACAGTTTTACTATGTTTAATTGGAATACAGACCTGTTTGCACAGATTTAGAAAATTTTCTAAATCTGTCTGACATTTATTTGAGTTTTTGGGAGCAACAAACAGAAAATCATCCAAAACATGGGTAACACCTGCTGTCTGTAATTTATTTTGTAAAACCCAATGCAGAGCTGTACTAAATTCTTCAAACAAACGACATGATATAGAACAACCCATAGGGAGAACCTTGTCATAATAATAATGCTCTCCGACTTTCATTCCTAAAAGATTGTGATCTTGTGGATGAATAGGAATAATGCGAAATGCATTCTCAATATCTGTTTTTGCCATAAGAGCACCCTTCCCAAAATACTTAATCAGGCCAATTGCATCTGAAACGGTTTGATATTTAACTGAAACATCCTCAGGGGCAATACCGTCATTGATCGAAGAACCGTCTGGAAAGGAGAGATGGTGAATTAACCGGAACTCATTTGGCTCTTTTTTAGGGACAAGACCTAATGGGGAAATCTGTAAATTTTTAAAGGGTGCACTGATAAACGGACCAGCAATTCTCCCCATTGATATTTCATGTGAAATTTTTCGGCGGAGCACCTCAATGTTATCTTTTGCAGATTTTAAGTTGACAGATTCCCGATACTGTCTAAGCCCCCGATATTGCAGTTTAAAACCAACTTTGAAACCGTCTTGTAAAAATTGAACTTTACCAAAGTCGTAGCCTCTTAAATATGGAAACAAAATTTCAAATTTGACTGGTGTTGGTAAGTAATTTCCTGATTGTTTGTAATTTATGCTATCTGATTTACGATTTATTTGAGGATTGGGAGGGTGCTGGTTTTGCCCCTGCCCCTTGTGAATCATTCTTTTTACATTGTTGCAAGCTGTGTTGTCCTCCACATTTGGGACATGTGTGTGCGAATTTGCATTGTGCCCCCCGGGAACATGATCCAGTCTTGAGGAAGTCCCAACATTTACCCTTTGGGAATTTGTTGGGTTTGTTACCTGGAAAGGGCTGCTGGGCATTCCCTTTCTGAGATGACCTTAAACCTATCCCTAGAGCATGCATATACAGCTCATTATTGAGCTCATCCCAAGGCATGACGGAGTTGACCTGTAGCCACTTCCGAAAGTTAGTATCGTAAAACATAGCAGCAGCAAATCCCGAGCGTCTGGCTAATGTCTGAATTGTATCAGCATACTTCATGAGATTGACAGTTTTGGATGGGTGAGCCTGAATATATACCGAAACAAAAACATGAAATGCTTGCACCCATTGTTCAATACTTTTAATTTGAAAGGTTTTTGTGTTGGGGACTAACGAAATATTATCCCCATTCAATTGAATACGGAACTGATCGGGATGCGATGATGTCGATAATAATGATCCGAATTCAATGAATTCGTGACTCATTATTTTTGCTTTTACTTTAGCATCAATATGTACGTCAAGGGGTCGGGAAATGCTGCTGTACGATTTTGGAACACTTGCAATACCTGTCAAGCTATTAACTACATGATTGATGGGCGACTGGATGGAATTGTCATACGTCGATGATCCTGTTTGTGGGCCCGTTGCTGTTTGCAATGCTGATCCAGCTGCCGCTGCTGGTGTTGTTGAGAAGGCAGATCCTACTGCCGCTGCTGGTGCATTAATAGGCAGGTTATCCTGGCCTGCCATCACTGCTATTGGGTCTGTGACTAACCCAGACTGCCTCTGCTGACTTGAGTGGGGCATTGTTTGGTCAGAAGATGCATTAGTTGAACCCAAAGTGGGTTGCTGAATAGCGATGCCCTTCGCTATCATCTGAGACAAAAGTTCAGCAGCAATGTCCTTTGTTGATGGAAAATTGGGTGCTGCTACAACAGCTGCCGCAGTAACATTTGCTGCTGTTGTTACGTCAGTGACATTCCTCCCTGACTGGGTATGTGGCCTAGATATAATGCTATGGTTAACCGCCGCCCTTCTGCGAGATCTCCGGATAGGTCCGGTGGAGCCTGAAAATGAAATCGAAGGAACGAACTATGTCCTCAAAACAATATAAACACGTAACCGATGTTTGTGCCACAGGAAATGTTGTTCAACCGAACACAAGGCCCTGCACAACAATTAATATGCACAATATAAAGCAAAAGTTGTTCAACCGGACACAAGGTCCTGCACAACAATTAACTATGCACAATATCAACAATGTTGTTCAACCGGACACAAGGTCCTGCACAACAATTAACTATGCACAATATCAACAAAATGTTGTTCAACCGGACACAAGGTCCTGCACAACAATTAACTATTCACAATATCAACAACAAGTTGTTCAACCGGACACAAGGTCCTGCACAACAATTCATTATGCACAATATAAACCAAAATGTTGTTCAACCGGACACAAGGTCCTGCACAACATAAACAAATGTTGTTCAACCGGACAGAAAGTCATGCACAACAATTAATGATGCACAATATAAACAAAAAGTTGATCAACTAGACACAAGGTACTAAACCGTATGAACTTTGATCATAGTTATTTAAACCTGATAATAACCCAGGGCAGCATATTGTCATCACGTTATTTGATTAGGAGTAATACATTTTCTACTTAAGCTCATGTTACCCAATATTACAAGTTTAAAGCTCGAGTAACATATACAATCTAATGTAGCTTTTGCCATACGACAATGTGTTAATTATTAACAAGCTAATAATCACTAGTTATATGATAGATATCATTCATAAGTGCACGACAATGTCCTCTGATGTAAAGTGACCACGTTCTTTAATTAGGCCTAATTCTGCACAATTCAACGTAATACCGTTTCCGTGAATGAACTAAACAAATCGGTTAGTAGGGTCATGACCTATTTTAACTAGCAAGCTGAGTATAAACCGATATATAATTAATAAACTAATCCAAATACAAACAGACTAACAAATGATACCGACTTATCCATAAACATGTCTGCTCTCTTAAGTCAATTCTGAACGGTACAGAAGCGATCTAGTTTCTAATGTAATTTGTACACAAAGAACGGCCCTGGGCGGAAGTAAACAACATCTCGCACATGCGCGAAATAGACCGTAGTACTACCAACCTTATATGGAAAGGTCACGAGGGTCAGAGTTGCTGCCTTTAGCCAATCGTATGCCCTGCAGGATTGCCCCACGCACAGAGTACTTGAACTTGCGAAGGCCCGCGGGTGAAAGATGTACGCCATCTTTGTTTAAGCAAACAAAGGCTGCGGTCTTCAGACCCTTGTGTCTCCAATAAAAACATCCTTCCGACTGATCACACATTAATTTGATGTTACTGTTAACGAAGTCTACACCTCTGTTATACAAACTAACCGCTATCGATCTTGTCTTAGCACGATAAAAAAGTTGCATTATTCCAACGTGGGTTACACCGAATCCCGCGCGAAGCCACTGAGCTATGGAAAGTAAGTCACTTGCTAAACGATCCTTAATATCCTCGTGATCCACAGAATCCAAATCATTACCACCGATTTGCAACAGTACAACTTTAGGGTGGATTTCAGAAATTGAGGTAGACATAGATGAGATGTCGCGAACCCGACTGCCCCCTTTTCCTACACAATGGACGCGAACCGAGTCAAGGTCGAAACCTAAATTTGACCATGAACCTGTCAAATCATCTCGTAACCTTCTCACAAAGCTATGACCCAGAATCAATACATCAACGGAATCCATTGCATAAGAACAAATAGTAGATAAATTCCAACCTTAAAATGATGTAAACACAAACTGACCTTGACTTGTGTCCATTAGTGATGCAGTCTGTTTCAGTGGCTGGGTAGCTACTGTTACCGTGTAATAGGTATATATAGTAAAATCACTGCGCGTGACCTTTCACCTCCATAACCCTGCGCCCTCACTCTGTTATGAAACCCTTTGATAGGGACTATAACAAGCATTTAATATATGCTACATAATTCAAGATGTATTTTAATTTACTCCTTAGCATGTATAAATGATATTAAAATTGCATTTTAATTGTTTATTACTTTACCATAACAAGAGGCCCATGGGCCTTAACAGTCACCTGAATTTTGATATATTTTGGTAGATTTGATTCCTGTGACCTTTAATATTAGGTCAATGTGTTCACTCCAGTATGTTACAGGCAAAACATATCGTTTCTATGTGTGCTGGTCCTCCAGAAGAAGTTTAAAGGATTTTTCAGCATATTTCAGCCTGTTGGCCGTAAATGAAGGTCAAGATCATGCTCATTCATCTGAACAATCGTTATAGCCCTTTACCCAAGCATGCTATAAGCCCAATATCAGGTTTCTAATATAGGCTTCGTGGTAAATACCCCTGTGACATTGAATGAAGGTCAAGGTCATTCATTGGCATTCAATGGAACAATCTTGATAGCCCTTCATCCAAGCATGCTATAGGCTTAACATCAGATATTTAGGACGTTTGATTAATCAGAAGAAGTTGTTGAAAGATTTAAGCATATTTGACCCCCATGACCTTGAATGAAGGTCAAGGTCATTCATGCTATATGCCTAATATCAGGTCTCTATATATGCCTTTTGGTTATTGAAAAGTAGTCGAAAATGTAAATTGTTTACAAACGGACAATGGACGCCGCACAATGATGGACAAAAGACAATTAGAAAAGGTCACTTGAGACATTTCTCAGGTGACCTACAAATTAGAATTTACTTATTAAATAAGTTGTACATGTAGGCAGTGAAAAGAGAGATTACATTAATTCAAACTCTGGTTGGACATCGTTGCTGACGAAAATGTGGCGCTTGGCTTTTCCATCAAGTCGTTCTGCAGCACTCACAGTCACTTCAAATGTATAATGGCTATTCACCTTTAAAGACCTGGCACCAAGTGTATAAACTGAACCTAGATCAAAGACAAATTTAAACCAATGAACAATTTTACAACATTTGAATATTCTTCTCTTTTAATATCAATATAATCTTGTATTTCCATTGGAAATGAAACAAAAAATAATTAAAATATTGGTATCAAAGGACAAAATTAATGCTTTTAAAACCTTTGCTATTCCAGTGAAATATATATCCTACAAGAAGACTCCAGAAAAAAGGAAATTCTATGCATAGTGGCTGGAGACAATGCAGTTATTTGTAATGAGACTGTGTTTAAATTGACCCCTTTTATGGGTGGTACCCATTGGACAAACATGGAGTCCTGACCTGCTGGGTAGATATTTTACTGGAAGAGCCCTTTCAGACATTTTAAAGAAAACATTGATGGACAGTGGACAGGTAATGACAGCGATGCTGCACATTACATAAAGATGCCCAATCTTTGAACCTCTTCACTGTAAGGTTTTGCATTTTTGTTCTTTTTCTTAGTCATAATCATATCTTCTGTCTTTACCTGCATGGGGAATAGTGATATTGTCACTTCCAATAGTTACTCCAACGATTGAACAGGGTAGTATATTATCCATCACACAGGTCCAAACAAACCTACAAAAGTATTCATGAATATCATTGATGATCAACACTAAAGTTCAAACAATAACCTACTGAAATATTCCTTAATCTAACAGCTAGATCACTCAGGTCCATTGTACATTAATCTACAGAAGTATTCATTCATCACACATGTCCACACATTAACCTACAGATGTATTCATTCATCACATAGGTCTACACATTAACCTACAGAAGTATTCATTCATCACACATGTCCATACATTATTATCTACAGAAGTATTCATTCATTACTCAGGTCGACACATTAACCTACAGAAGTATTCATTAGCCACAGTCAGGTCGACACATTAACCTACAGAAGTATTTATTCATCACACAGGTCCAATGTACAGTGTACATAAACCTACAGAAGTATTCATTAGCCACAGTCAGGTCGACACATTAACCTACAGAAGTATTTATTCATCACACAGGTCCACACATTAACCTACAGAAGTATTCATTCATCACACAGGTCCACACATTAACCTACAGAAGTATTCATTCATCACACAGGTCCACACATTAACCTACAGAAGTATTTATTCATCACACAGGTCCACACATTAACCTACAGAAGTATTCATTCATCACACAGGTCCACACATTAACCTACAGAAGTATTCATTCATCACACATGTCCATACATTATTATCTACAAATGTATTCATTCATCACATAGGTCTACACGTTAACCTACAGAAGTATCATTCATCACACAGGTCCACACATTAACCTACAGAAGTATTCATTCATCACACAGGTCTACACATTAACCTACAGAAGTATTCATTCATCACACAGGTCTACACGTTAACCTACATAAGTATCATTCATCACACAGGTCCACACATTAACCTACAGAAATATTCATTCATCACACATGTCCACACATTAACCTACAGAAGTATTCATTCATCACACAGGTCCACACATTAACCTACAGAAGTATTCATTCATCACACAGGTCCACACATTAACCTACAGAAGTATTCATTCATCACACATGTCCACACATTAACCTACAGAAGTATTCATTCATCACACAGGTCCATACATTATTATCTACAAATGTATTCATTCATCACACAGGTCTACACGTTAACCTACAGAAGTATCATTCATCACACAGGTCCACACATTAACCTACAGAAGTATTCATTCATCACACAGGTCTACACATTAACCTACAGAAGTATTCATTCATCACACATGTCCACACATTAACCTACAGAAGTATTCATTCATCACACAGGTCTACACGTTAACCTACATAAGTATCATTCATCACACAGGTCCACACATTAACCTACAGAAATATTCATTCATCACACATGTCCACACATTAACCTACAGATGTATTCATTCATCACACATGTCCACACATTAACCTACAGAAGTATTCATTCATCACACATGTCCACACATTAACCTACAGAAGTATTCATTCATCACACAGGTCCACACATTAACCTACAGAAGTATTCATTCATCACACAGGTCCACACATTAACCTACAGAAGTATTCATTCATCACACATGTCCACACATTAACCTACAGAAGTATTCATTCATCACACAGGTCCACACATTAACCTACAGAAGTATTCATTCATCACACAGGTCCACACGTTAACCTACATAAGTATCATTCATCACACAGGTCCACACATTAACCTACAGAAATATTCATTCATCACACATGTCCACACATTAACCTACAGATGTATTCATTCATCACACATGTCCACACATTAACCTACAGAAGTATTCATTCATCACACATGTCCACACATTAACCTACAGAAGTATTCATTCATCACACAGGTCTACACGTTAACCTACAGAAGTATCATTCATCACACAGGTCCACACATTAACCTACAGAAGTATTCATTCATCACACAGGTCCACACGTTAACCTACAGAAGTATCATTCATCACACAGGTCCACACATTAACCTACAGAAGTATTCATTCATCACACAGGTCCACACGTTAACCTACATAAGTATCATTCATCACACAGGTCCACACATTAACCTACAGAAATATTCATTCATCACACATGTCCACACATTAACCTACAGATGTATTCATTCATCACACATGTCCACACATTAACCTACAGAAGTATTCATTCATCACACATGTCCACACATTAACCTACAGAAGTATTCATTCATCACACAGGTCCACACATTAACCTACAGAAGTATTCATTCATCACACAGGTCCACACATTAACCTACAGAAGTATTCATTCATCACACATGTCCACACATTAACCTACAGAAGTATTCATTCATCACACAGGTCCACACATTAACCTACAGAAGTATTCATTCATCACACATGTCCACACATTAACCTACAGAAGTATTCATTCATCACAAATGTCCACACATTAATCTACAGAAGTATTCATTCATCACACAGGTCCAATGTACAGTGTACATTAATTACCTACAGAAGTATTCATTCATCACACATGTCCATACATTATTACAATGTATCTACAGAAGTATTCATTCATTACTCAGGTCGACACATAAACCTACAGAAGTATTCATTCATCACACATATCCACACATTAACCTACAGAAGTATTCATTCATCACAAATGCCCACACATTAATCTACAGAAGTATTCATTCATCACACAGGTCCACACATTAACCTACAGAAGTATTCATTCATCACACATGTCTACACATTAACCTACAGAAGTATTCATTAGCCACAGTCAGGTTGACACATTAACCTACAGAAGTATTCATTCATCACACATGTCCACACATTAACCTACAGAAGTATTCATTCATCACACACAGGTCCACACATTAACGTATGTATTAAGTAATTAATACAATATTAATAAGATAGGATGGGGTAAATGTTTGTCATGTCAGGCTGCCACAGTACATGCACCTGTTAGGTCATCCATGGGTCACCTTTCATCCTCTTCCTACTGCCTGCTTTGCCCAGCCAAGCATGGTAATTCAAGATGGGGGCAATGGGACCTTGGGGACCCCTCTGCTGGAGGAAGAGGATTCGTTTGGTTAACCAATCACCTCATAGGCTCAGCAGTTTTCAGCCAATAGCAGCCAAGCAGAGGGGTGAAGTATATGTGCTCTGACCTGCCCAGTTACAGTCTCAAAAACACTATGTGAGTGTAAGGTCCAGATGCCAGCTCTGACCGGATATTGACTGTCCTGGCGGCAGAAATCCCCATCCCACCCATCCCTTATATCTTTGTGTTATCTTATTTTAGTGAGTAGTATCCTTTATTTTTGTAGTTAGTAGTTTGTAATTGTCTCTTAGCAGAAGACCAATATTTCGTAATTGTATTTTGTTACATAACATTACATAATCATTAAATATTGGTTATTTCTGGCCCAAACCTGTGTTTGAGTTTAATTTGTTTGTATTCTACAGTAAATCTGATTAATCTAGAGGAGTATTCATTCATCACACAGGTCTAAACTTTAACCTACAGAAGTATTCATTAGCCACACATGTCCACACATTAACCTAGTGAAGTATTCATTCATCACACTGGTCCAATTTAGCAATTTTCATACTTCATGTTAATGTAATTATACACCTTAAAATTTTCCCAGTTTTTATTTTTGGTACTTTTATAAGTAAATGGGACGTTCATGTATTTTACTAACTGGAAATTCGAGACAGTCAGAGTTCCTTCAGGATCAGAGGAGCTGGTATCAAGCACCAGGGCTTGACTATATGGATGTATTGAGTTAACTACGGGCCCCATGGAGGTTATCAGTCTGTTGTAAGTTATCTCAATGTAACCCTGAAACATAAGTTACAAAACATCAGAATGTACATGCAGCTCTAATATTTTGCATCAAATCATTAAATTCTAAGTTGGTTTGATGGAGGATGGATGCAAAATAATGAAAAACCTAGTAATTTTTGCTATTATGGATGACTGCATAGTTGTTAAATTTCACAGGGCTATAAAACTATGAATTCTTGTGCTTCTTTTAAAATATTCTGATCTGCTAACTTTCCATTTTATTTGGCAAGCTATATAGACAATGCAGTGTAAATGGAAATATATTGAAATCAAATCTCTCGCATATAAATGTAATACAATATTGTTTACATAATGAATCAATATACATGTACATAGTGTTTATATATAACATACATTAATTGTACTTACAGTATAGAGCAGAAAGCTATTCTCACGGCACATAGAGGGAAGCAACTCTCGGCACAATGCTGAAAGTTATTCTCATCACACATTGCTGCAGGCTATTCTCACAGCATATAGCAGAAAGCTATTCTCACAGCACATAGTAGAAAGCTATTCTCACAGCACATAGTAGAAAGCTATTCTCACAGCACATAGGGGCTATGGAAACCTTCTCCCTCAGCACATATCGGAAAGCTATATTCTCAAGGACTCACGTTACACAGTGGAAAGCTATTCTCACAGCACATAGCTGATAACTAGTCTCACAGCACATAGCAGAAAGCTATTCCCACAGCACATAGAGGAAAGATATTCATGACACATATAGAGGAAAACTATTCTCACACTCACAGCACAACGGAAAACTATTCTCACAGCACATATAGGGCTGCGGAAAGCTATTCTCACAGCACATAGCTGATAGCTAGTCTCACAGCACATAGCTGATATAGCTAGTCTCACAGCACATAGCTGATAGCTAGTCTCACAGCACATAGCTGATATAGCTAGTCTCACAGCACAGAGCTGATAGCTAGTCTCTCAGCACATAGCTGATATAGCTAGTCTCACAGCACATAGCTGATAGCTAGTCTCACAGCACAGAGCTGATAGCTAGTCTCACAGCACATAGCTGATATAAGTAGTCTCTCAGCACATAGCTGATATAGCTAGTCTCACAGCACATAGCTGATAGCTAGTCTCACAGCACATAGCTGATAGCTATTCCCACAGCACATAGAGGAAAGATATTCATGGCACATATAGAGGAAAACTATTCTCACACAAACAGCACAACGGAAAGCCATTCTCACAGCACATATAGGGCTGCGGAAAGCTATTCTCACAGCACATAGCTGATAGCTAGTCTCACAGCACATAGCTGATAGCTAGTCTCACAGCACATAGCTAGTCTCACAGCACATAGCTGATATAGCTAGTCTCACAGCACATAGCTGATATAGCTAGTCTCACAGCACATAGCTGAAAATTAGTCTCACGGCACATAGCAGAAAGCTATTATCACAGCACATAGAGGAAAGACATTCATGGCACATAGAGGAAAACTGTTCTCACACTCACATCACCTAAAGGAAAGCCATTCTCACAGCACATATCGAGACTGCGGAAAGCTTTTCTCACGGCACATAGCAGAAAGCTTTTCTCACGGCACATAGCAGAAAGCTATTCTCACAGCACATAGTGGAAAACTATTCTCACAGCACATAGTAGAAAGCAACTAATGTGATTAAATTAGCAAATTATTAAGCCAAAAGACAATGTAATTCATGATTATATATCAATAACTGTTAAATGCAGCTTAACTGCTAGTCTACAAATTAATGTTTTAAACATTATAACAAAAGGCCCATGGTCATCTGACAGACACTTGCAGAAGGGACACACCCCTCAATCCAGCATCATTACCATAAATTATCTATACACAGCCAGTTATGTTTCAGATCAAATCTAGTTTTTATCCATTTTGGCTTAAAGGACAAGCAGCATCTTAAAGCAAAATTTCAGCCAAGTTCCCAATGTCTCTCTGTCCCAATGGGTGGGACAAGCCTCATTTATATCAATTAGGGATTTCCCTTCCCCAATGATGTTTCATACTAAATACTGTTGTAATAAATTAAGGCGTTAATAAGGAGTAGCATTTTAAAGCAATATCTAATCTAAGTGCTCCTTTTGGGTGCCCCACCCTTCTTTCCTCAGGGCTCAGACCTGTCTCATTTATATAAATTATGATTGCTGTTCCCTTCAGATGTTTCAAACCAAATTTGGTTGTAATCAATAAAGGCATTAAGAAGGAGTACGATTTTAAAGCAAAAGTTTTGCTAAGTTCTCCTTTTGGGGCCTCGCCCCTCTGTCCCCAGGGGCCTCACAAGCCTCATTTATATAAATTGTGATTGCCATCCCCTTATAATGTTTCAAACCAAATTTGGATGTAATCCACCCAAGGGTTAAAGAGGAGTAGGGTTTTAAAGAAATAATTCTAAAGTTCTCACTTCGAGGCCCCGCCACTGTGGCCCCAGGGGACAGACCTGCCTCATTTAAATAAAATAAATGATTTTCCACACCAAATTTGGTTGTATTCCACCAAAGGGTTAAGGAGGAGTAGGATTTTAAAGCTAAAATTCACCAAAGTTTCCCTTTTTGGGCCCCGCCTCTCTGGCCCTAGGGGTCAGACCAGCTTCATTTATATAAGATATTAATGCCCTCCCCCAATGATGTTTCACACCAAATTTGGTTGTCATCTACCCAAAGGTTAAGATGGAGTAGGGTTTTTAATTAACCCTAGAGCTGCTATCCCCGTAAAATTACGCTTGCTGGTCGCATGAATTTGTCTTATTTTTTGTTTACATGTTTACAGTTTGATCAAGTGCTTATTTAAACGGTCAAATCCATAAAAAAAATGTTAAAAACTTGAACTCTCACACACTCAGTGTTACAGGGATGCATCTGAATAATTTAAAACAATAAAACAAGAAGCCCATGGGGCCTGTATCGCTCACCTGGTTGGATTAGACCAAATGTCAAAATAATGTTCATATTCAATTTGTTTTATTTGTAAAACTCTAACAATGCTATATATGGTTATAGTGTGGGAATCCGAACTGCTTTAAAGATTAATGAAGTCCAGACTCTCTAAGGTCTGAAAGACCTCAAGAATTGTTTATAGAACATGCATTCATCACTTTATGACTAGTAGCGATTTAAAGGAATTACCTCTATTTCACCTATTGGGCCCCGCCCCTTTGGCCCTTCGGGGGTCAGAGTCACCATTTATGTAAAATCTGTTCCCCTTCCCCTAAGGATGTTTCTGACCAAATTGGGTTCAAATCCATTCATAACTTTATGACTAGTAGCGATTCAAAGGAATTACCTCTATTTCCCCTATTGGGCCCTGCCCCTTTGGCCCCTTTGGGGTCAGAGTCTGTGAACTACATGTTTGTGTAGCCACTTGTAGATTTGTTGTTTGTGTGTATGTAGATGATGAGATGTATTGATGAATGATGATCGACGCCGTAGACTCTTCTTCATATTTATTATGTACAAGTTCTATACATATATGGCAGGTATTTTTACAATATAAGTCCAATGATAGAGAGTCGTAAGGTGTGTCTCCGCCCGGCCTACTGGCCGGAACTGTCCCGAGGACCAGTCACCTTTGGTCCTAAGGCTGTCTCTCTCCTAACTCGTCGCACTGCTTCTTTATATGCTAGGGACGATGTTAATTACATAATCCAAATCACTTAATACTTAGGTAAATATATAACTTGTGTCCAAATAGACAGAGTTCTTATGTAAATGGCATTGTATACCCAGGGGCAGTGTCCGTGTCAACAGGTAGTGGCCACGTTTACAAATATACTGCCCTTAGGACATACCGTGCCATCTGAATATCAATTCTCGCACTTTTAATAATTTTGATAAATTTCAAAATAAATCATTATACTTCAAGTCACTGTTTATGCAAAATCTGTTCCCCTTCCCCCAAGGATGTTTCAGACCATATTTCGTTCAAATCCATTCATAACTTAATAACTAGTAGCAATTTAAAGGAATTACCTCTATTTCACCTATTGGGCCCCGCCCCTTTGGCCCCTCGGGGGTCAGAGTCACCATTTATGCAAAATCTGTTCTCCTTCCCCCAAGGATGTTTCTGACCAAATTGGGTTCAAATCCATTCATAACTTTATGACTAGTAGCGATTCAAAGGAATTACCTCTATTTCACCTATTGGGCCCCGCCCCTTTGGCCCCTCGGGGGTCAGAGTCACCATTTATGCAAAATCTGTTCTCCTTCCCCAAAGGATGTTTCTGACCCAATTGGGTTCAAATCCATTCATAACTTAATAACTAGTAGCGATTTAGAGGAATTACCTCTACTTCACCTATTGGGCCCCGCCCCTTTGGTCCCTTTGGGGTCAGAGTCACCATTTATGCAAAATCTGTTCCCCTTTCCCCAAGAATGCTTCTGACCAAATTGGGTTCAAATCCATTCATAACTTTATGACTAGTAGCAATTTAAAGGAATTACCTCTATTTCCCCTATTGGGCCCTGCCCCTTTGGCCCCTCGGGGGTCAGAGTCACCATTTATGCAAAATCTGTTCCCATTCTACCAAGGATGTTTCTGGCCAAATTTGGTCAAAATCCATTAAGAACTTTTTGACTAGTAGCGATTTGAAGCAAATGTTGACTGACGGACGACGGACGGACGGACGCCACGCCATGGCATAAGCTCACCGGACCTTCGGTCCAGGTGAGCTAAAAATTGGAGTATAAAAATAAGTTAAATGTCAAAAAATTCAGCACTGGCAGGTACTGAGGATGAAACAATGCAGCAGCTCTAGGGTTATAAGTAAAACTTCACGATTTTAAAACAAAAGTTTTGCTAAGTTCCCCTTTTGGGGTCAGACCAGCCTCATTTATATAAAATATGATTGCCCTCCCCTAATAATGCTTCAAACCAAATTTGAAAGTAATCCACCCAAAGGTTAAGGAGGAGTAGCATTTTGAAATAAAAAGTCTTACGCACGGCGGACGACGACGAACAGAACACCATGGCTATATATATAGGTCATCCTGACCCTTTGGGTCAGATGACCTAAAAACTACTTATGCATTCTAGAGCCAATTTGTCCGGTTGCCACAACTATGCTCTGTCATATAATACACCTTGTACTATAAACTATCACTTTGTCTTGATAAGATACTTCCTCAATCACCTCTGATATACTTACATTTAAGGTTTTGGAGAATGTTATCCTTGATCCATCGATTCTTAACTCATTATTTGTTTTAACATTGATGATATTAAATCCAATTGGCAAAAAGTTGTAGCTAAGTGTAAAACCGACTGCCCATGTTGATATACCAGACCAGGGAGCGATTGTTACTTTTGTATTTCCTTCCATCCAACACTTGTCCACTCGATGATACCTCACAGACCAGGCATAATTGTATACCTGTCCAATAAAAAAATATTCATTCAACATAAAGACTGTAGTAAGGAGAATGCAATATGTTTCTTTAATTCAGTTTTTATTGTCCAGAAAGAAGTTATTTGATTCTAGCTTGTCTCTGCCTGAAGATCTGACTGCAGACCTTTGGCTCCCCATCCCCTCCAGGAGGGTGCAGCTCAAAATTTCCATGATATCAAAGTGTCATTTTAGGGTTATAATTCCAATCAGACTTTATGTATTTCTTAGAAGAAAAACAAGCAAATTCCTGGAATTTACAGGTATATCCCTTACTTGTTTGACATATTGTAGGCAAACATTTTTGAGGTTAGGAGTAAAAGTAGCAGTGTCAAATTGTTTGTTTGCCGGTAAGTTGTGATTCGTCACTACGGTATATGTCTAGTGGGTCGAGCCCCCTTAATATATTCGTTCGTCATGTAATTGTGAGTTGTATATCAGTGTGTATAGAATGTGTGATCTACGTATCGTGTGCGTTACGTGTGTACCTGTTTGTCTATGCATGTTATGACACGTGACCTGAGACTGACCAATAGTTTACTGCCACCGACTAAGGACAAGTGCCACCTGTATACCAAGGTGTACACGGGACAGACGGAGCAGGGAACGTTGGCGGTACGGGTCCTATCAGGCCAGAGTTTATATGATTAAAACCTTTGCACCAAAGCCGTGAGGTAAGTCTGTTTGATAGTTTTATAGTATTATTTGGGTTAAATTATTCTATATCAGCTAGTTAATATATCGTATTTATTAGTCAAATTGCACTGAAAAGTCAGTACAGTTAGTTTTTATAGGAAACTTGTTTATAGTATTTTCTAGTTTATTAGGCGATATTTGCCGCTACCAAATATGATGCATTGTAAAAAGTAAAGTTTAATTATAATCTATATTAATAATTAATTATATCCTTTATTTCTCTTATTTAATTTACGCTTCATATGTCGTGAATTAGGGGTACTCATATTCTTATAGGAGTTGTTTCCCGTTTCTTATATACAGGTATAGTCTCAGGTGCGTGTCCGGATGTGAAAGCGTGATTTTATTATGTTTGTTTTATGTATTTTACAGGGTAAATGTTCGATGGTTTTCATTAAATTGCCAAAGAAACCTACCCGAGTTCGAGTTTTATTGAAATATGGAGAAAAACGAGAACTGTTACATAAACATGTCATTATAGCTTGACAAAATGATAAATTCTGTTGAATTGTGGGAAAATGATTCAGGGAGTAGGAGTAATTGCATGGAAACGGCAGAAAACTAAATTTTTCATTGATCAAGGGGCTAAAACTCCATAAAAAAAGTCAGGCAAAAGTGGCAATTGACTCTGGCTTAGCCCTTTAAAGGCTTTAAACCATGTTACCAAGTTTGAAGAAAATCTGTTAACATTTGATGAAGTAATTGTATGGAGACAAAGTGCGACAGACAGATAGAAAGACGGACATTTATAACCCAAATTAATATCCCCGTTTCAGTGAAAACGTGTGATAAAAAAAAACAACATTTTCTTATTTTCCGTGACCTAACATCTGGCCAAGTCACTATAGAACAAAACCTTTTGACTAATTGAGCTAAATTCTGAAACTCTAAGAATGAAAATTAAGTCAATTGACTATATTGAGTTCTATAAACTACTTACCTGGCCACTGATACTGCCATAAGAACTCAGGCATGCATTATCAACGTTCCACTGGATGTGGTATGTAGTCATGATGCTGCGCTCTTTTTGGTAGGGTGCTAGGATATCAGTGCTAGTTTCAGTTATTGTGGCATTTTGGTAACAGTCAACTATTATTTGATGTTGTTGAGGATTGAAGGTAACGTTATGACTGTTGGTAACACCCAAGTTGTCCAGTATCACAGTAACAAGCCTAGTCTCGATAGAACACATATGTCGAACTTCAAACCAATGGGAAAAGCCAGTTACATTAAACGCAATTCCAAAGGCGCTTTGAATTTCCGGAGGTCCAGGCGAAACCGCTCGTGGGCCATCGGTTACATGACAAGGCTCTGCACTGCCAAACTTTATATAAACTTTTGATAGCACAGTATCATAGTTTTGCACCATGATGAGCATTGTCATTTCACGGTCAACAGCAACATCCAGTGCGTATGGTTCCAGAAGTATTTCATTTTCTGAAAGGCAGGTGTAAAAATTCAGTTTGTGCAGTGCAACAGGGTACATACTGATCTATTCAATCCAAATTCATTGCCTTATTAAACTTTCTCATTGAACTTTTCTCAAATGGAAAAACAACTTTTTATTCCTTTGTAATTTCAGTGTCATTTATGTGTAATTCTTTTTTTTCTCAAAACATTCCACCTGTTTGTGACACATATAATGCATTTAAGACTTGTATCAGTGCTGTGTATCAAAGAGTTGCTATTTCTATTTTCATTTCTTGGTGTAGTTATGTATACATTTACATGTATGGAATAATCAAATAGCATGTATTCAAGCTTGGTCACAGAGCATGATTCAGGGCTTTTCAAAGCTAAATGCAAATTCAAGGATTTTAAATGCCACATTGTTAAATTCAAGACTCTATATGCTCCATGTATAAAGATTCAGAAAGTTTAGATGAAAACTGTAGGAGGATTCTGTTTGGACGGGATTCCGTACATATATATAGTTCTAAGACATAAAAAAGGGGGCATAATTAACTGTCATAAAACCGGAGGGCTTGCATCGCTCTCCTGAATATTTCAGTGATTTTTGAAACCCCTCTCAGTACCATGCATGGAATTCAACAACTAATATTTTACCCCAGGTAGCTTAATTTGATACTGGTTCCAAAGATGATTCAAAGCTTAATAATTTAACTTTGCACTCCTATATTCTGCTCCTATGCCTCTTGGAAGCTAAACAAAATCCAATCAGGACTCAAAGTATTGCTTATATGAAATGTTGACAGATCCCAGATAACAGACACTATGCCATGTGATAAGCTCATCGGTCTTTCAGACCAGGTCTACTAAAAAGCTTTCATCCCAACAGAAAAAGGAATTGAATGTTTTTTCTCTGTTTGCCTTTTGAGCCCTGGCCTTATCCCAGCATGTTACATTTGTACTTGCCCAATACCACAAAGTACCATGCAGTGACGTTTTGGTTATTGAAAAGAAGTTGGTTTAAAAGGGAAAGACATGGTGCAGGATAAACACTGTACCACAGAATCTTATCTCACATTCTCTTCAATGAGCACATAATACTGCAAAAACAAACTAGCAATATCTAGCAATAAATATTCTTAAGTTGAAATGCCATTGTTCCTTTCAATACATTCTATTTTTAAATCTGATGAATAGCAGACATTTGATTAATCTACATTTTGACCGAAGAACACACTGCCATACTTATCATCTTTACCTCAGTTAGTTGCAAGTTCACCTACTTACCAATCTTGATCAAATCAGACAATAACCAAAACTAGAGGCCCAAGTGGAAATATTGTTCAAATGTCCATGTACAATGAAATTAAATAAAAAGGTTAAACTGATGAGTCCTGGCCAACCAGTGGAGCAAATTGCACATCAAAATGTTAAGCCAATCAGATGTTGTGCAATGATGACCATCATGGACAAGGAGTGCTTATACATTATGTGATGCCTATCATCTTGTAACAAGAGAGGGAAAATATTGGGACCTTTGAACATTCTTATCATCTGGGCTACCTGCATGGTTACAAGTAACTCAGTCCAGTTCTTCTGCTTTCCTCCCATCCTTCAACAAGGTCTTTGACCCCAAAAACACACACAAGACTCCATACCACTTATTTTGTAAGTTAGATGCCAATTGTAACAGAGAAGGAAAAATGCAATGACAACCTTAAGACCAGGACACAAACCTGGGACCTTGAACTCCAGTAAGATGCTCTTACCATTTGAGCTACATGGTCACTGCACCTTATGGCACTCAGCCCAGTCCAGCTCTGTTACATTATATTAAAGTCTTGGTTAAAATCATCCCCTTTAGATAAGAAAGAGTTTCTGGACATGTCCCAGCTTAACAGGGGCAAAATTCTGCCAAAATAGAAACTGAAAAGAAGCATACTTACTCTTTTCACAAGACTGTCCATTGTAACCAAGTACACATCCAGAGCTACAATGGCCACTGATAGGATCACAGTTTCCTCCATTACAGCCCACCTCACAAGTCTCCCCACAATTCTCACCCCAAGACCCTGCTGTACACACTGCAACAACAAGATTGAATTCCCTCAACACTATACTTGTTTGATACACATGAGTATTAGTGACATTGAGGGTATGACCAGCTCTTAGTGGTCCAGGGGGACAAAAATATGGGTTATTCATCCTTAATCTATAACTATATATTAATACATGTACCTTATCAATATGCTTTTTGTTGATCATTTATGTCATTTAATTCAGACACAGCTAGCTCCCCCTCCCCCACTTAGCCAAAATATTTCATCCTATCATGAGGGACTCGAGTTTGATTTTGAAGAGAAAACAAACAAAACTAAAAGAATATTGTTTTTTATTAATATTCTGTATTGTATTGTTATTCATGGTGTAATTAGTCTCAGCTATTTTTTTGCAATCAGGCTGCTGACAGGTAAATGGCCAATCCTCACAAAACAATAATAATATTCAAGGAAAAAGTCAAGGTCAAGGTCAAGGTCAGAAGTAAGCTCAAATATTCAAAATCACAAGGTTCATCAGTTGCACAATATCATTTGACCCAGTACTCTGGGGGAGAATAATGACAAGTAGCCTAAACATATTGTTGAAGTTATGTGATGTACAAGCGCTGCCTTGTCCTCTTCATTCCTGTGCCATAGGAAGTCTAAGAAGTACTCTGCTGACCAGGTAGGTTGTACCAAATCTGAAATTTTCAGAAACTGGGCATTTATGTGTTTTCAAAATAAAAAAAAAGAAACAAAAAAGTGAGGCGGGTAGATTATATAAATACACTGCATGGTTTCTTACCATGCTACAAGCTACAAGGTTTTGGATAGGAATTTAGTTGCTCTGCTATTATACACCTCACAACACAATGATCATAAAGTTCAAGGACACAAGTTCTTGTTAATTAAAGGTTCTTCAGTTGCACAACACCATGTGGCCCTGGGTTAACTCTGGAAGTGTACACATGTCAGCAGCCAAAGTTCAATATTTGATTTCATAAAATACTTGTCCATTAGCACTACTGACAAACAGAGTGGAAAATAGACAAAATATTAAAATTTTAGATGTGTTGTGCACAAACCATGGCCACACCCCATTGGGGTCAAGGAGCTGCACATCTGTAACTATATATATATAGCTGTGACCCAATATATTTTTAACAGGATATCATATATGGAGATAGTGGTCCACCACTTCTATCTTAAAAAATACTCTAACCCTCCCTGTAAAGTGTTTAAAGATGCACTTTATCATCACTTTGTATTGATGCTTGTATTTGAGATAATAAAATTAATATAGCCACCTTTTATAGCTTAATGCCTCCTTGCTGCATCACTGTTTAACAGAGGCCTACATGTTGTCAGTACAGCTACTAGATAACCTACATGTATATTTTCAGTGAGGACAATACTTGCGAAAATATTATCTTTACCCAAGGTAATCCTAAAATCCATCGTATAGGTCATAAACAACTTAGCTAGAGGCACCTTTCCTAAATCATTTCCTCCATAAGGAATCAACAGCATTTTTGGCATTGTAAAGGCTTTTCAACTGGTTGCATGATAATTGAACCACAAGCCACTGTATCCATACAGTATGATGATCTAATCCTAGCAGCTTCAGACCAGGGTTTGGACACTCTAGCCGCAGCCATACTACCACAGATAAATATCTTATAACGGAGAATGTTCCTGTAGAATCAGGAAAACTTATAGTTTACCATTGAAATATGTATGAAGTGCAACCAAACTAGAAGATTCTCCCTTTTCTTTCTCATTGACTAATCTTTTCAAGAATAGGCTATAGCCAATCTAACAGCCCTCCAGAAAAATTTGGAACTTCAATTAGTGGCCTCAGTTCTTAAGGAGTATATATCCAAATAATAAATGCGATCTACAATATGTTTTATGAAGAGATTCTTAAAGTCGTTTCATCTATATGTCTATATTTCTAAATCTTAAAGCAATACATGTCCCCTACCGGCCCCCTGCTATATAAATAGTAACAGTGACTTTGACCTTGACCTTGACTCAAAACTGATCTGCAACTACTCATACTGAACTTACATGCCAACTTTCACCCAAAGTCTACCTCTTATGAAGTAGGATGCTTCAACTCTTATTCTCTATTTTTGATATTTGTTTTGATATTAAATACTGACACATTTCTCCTAAAGCAGCATAAAACGTCATAAAGGGGTTGCAGTATGGTGTACTTGTAAAGCTATGGCTTGTGTTTCATTTTCAGCCTCCAATATCATATATACTGTACCTTTGTCAATAGCAATCATTACCTTCAGTCTGACTTCCAGTGTTAGTCTTTGTTTTCCATCGTCCACGATACCTGTGTCGAAATTTCTTCTTACGGTATCTTGCACAGAACAAATTAACACACAAAATTCAAAACGTGCTGTTATTGTATTCTAAAAGAAAATTAACATATGATCACCGCAACCACCTTAGTTCTTAGCCAAAAGTGGCTGGATAGTGGAGGAAACAGAGTTTTTGACAGGGTTATGTCCCCTGAATATTTCTGTAAACTGCATCTAGATATACATTTTAATTATATACTGTACTGTTGAATTAAAGAGAACTGTATATTATATAATGTTTTTGTTATTCTTTTGAAAGGACTAGGAATCATCACAGTGTCGGGACATGTTGAATCCATTTTATTTGGAAACGTCTACCACTTTTACCTTAACAGAATGCTTCTTCATGAAGACTTTATAGCAAAATATATTCCCGGCAGTACTACAATTCTGGGCACATTAACAAATGAAATTATCTGTCACATTTTTCTATGGCATTTTCCAATGTTCCATGACGATTATCTCACGTTATGTACTTTGACATATTAGATCTGACAGTACAGTGAGTAATGGGTACACTTTAACTTTTTAACATCATCAGACACAAGGCGAGGCAACTAATTGTGACCGTTCTTTGAAGGTTTTAATCAGTGATTCAATTGACCAGAAACATTTGTAAAAATATTCAATTGCAAAAACATTCTTAGTGTACCCCATTGCGGTATTCAAAAGTCAAAATGTTGTATTTCAGTTAATTACCCTGTAACAAAATTTGCTGATTAATTGTCCATTCAGGATCTGCATACAAGCCAGCCTTGCTACTCCTCATTTACAACCATGGCATTAACATCTATTGTTCTGGAAAATAGCACCAATGTATTTGCTATTCCTCAAAATACTTACAAATATACCAATTTTAAGCTTTAAAGTGAGAAAATATCTATTCTCACGTTTGACCAATCAGAAACCCCATTGTATCTCCATAATAGCAGTCCTGGAAAAACTTGATGTCTTAAATGATAGAAATTAATAAGTTACACCACTTTATCAAGTTTGAATAAGTTTGAATTTATGAGATATTAGCCATTACACAAAACCTGTGAATAGTGACCTATTGACTATGACAACCAAAATTTTTTTTAAATGCATATTCCTTAACATTTGTGTGTACTTTTATTGGAAATACCTGTCAGTAACTATGTTTGGAGAAGTAGTCAACGAGATCTGTTTCACTTATCATCAAGGACCATAACTCCAGTTATAATAGCTTACATCATGAATAACATGTGTGCAAAGATTGTATCTGCAGAGAGTACAGACAGACCTATAGACAGACACAGTGATCAATATAAACATCCCCCTCCCCAACAATTGCATTGCAGGGGGAACTAGAACTGTCACCAGGATGGCTGACTAATACCCCCGCAATCTGTCAATGGTGAATTGGAACTGTTAATTAGAGGCTAACTAAGATAACCCAGTAATATAGTGACCAGTTGCCATAGCAACCATAATTTTGAAAAAAAGAAAGTGACATGCACATCTACACATGGTCCTCTATATTTGTGTGAAGTTTCATTGAAAACGGCCCTTCGGTTTAGGAGGAGTTGTCCGGACAAACTTAAAGTTATGGTTCTTATCAGAAAACCTGTTCATAGTGACTAGTTGCCATAGCAACCATAATTTTGAAAAAAAGAAAGTGGCATGCACATCTACACATGGTCCTCTATATTTGTGTGAAGTTTCATTGAAATTGGCCATTTAGTTTAGGAGGAGTTGTCCTGACAAACTTAAAGTTATGGTTCTTATCGGAAAACCTGTTTATAGTGACCAGTTGCCATAGCAACCATAATTTTGTGAAAAATAAAGTGGCATGCACATCTACACAAGGTCCTCTATATTTGTGTGAAGCTTCATTGAAATTGGCCATTTAGTTTAGGAGGAGTTGTCCGGACAAACTTAAAGTTATGGTTCTTATCGGAAAACCTGTTTATAGTGACCAGTTGCCATAGCAACCATAATTTTGAGAAAAATAAAGTGGCATGCACATCTACACATGATCATTAATATTTGTGTGAAGTTTCATCGGAATTGGCCCATCGGTTTAGGAGGAGTTGTCCGGACAAAATGCGTCTACAAACGGACGGACGGACAGACAACCTGATTCCAGTATACCCCCCCTAACTTTGTTGTGGGGGTATGATAATAATGTAGGATAAATCTGTTCCATGAGTCTATAGTGGATGGAGGGCAGGGAAAACAATGTTATGGAGAACTGATTGATAGGGCTGGACTGGAGTACATTATTAAAGCGTAGTTGTGACATATGTATCTAATCATTAACAGTACACACACAGGTAATTATGTCACTAACAATAATGTGTTTTATTAATCAGGAGCTGTTAAACCCAACTTAACTTTATAACTTTTCCAGATCTATAGGATAACCAAAGAGATTTATCAAAGCAGGTTTTTTTTCTCACCTTTTTAGGAATAGGACTATTTGTTCATGTTTTGGTAGAAAATTATGGGTACCTGTAAAGTGTGAAACGAAAGCAAAACGAAACGAAACGAAACGAAATGAAAAATGAAAACATTGAAAAAATAAATAAATAGACAATTTTAGACTTTACATAAGCCTAAGTGTCCCATTCTCATCAGTGTTAAAGCAACACACAGGAAAGAATGAATTTATCGCAATATTCACTCAGTTTTTTAAATATAAAATATTTATTCTTTTTCGATAATATGCTTAGTCCACAATTTATAGGCCGCATTGGCGCAAATCGCATAGTGTATTGGTGCACGCTCTATCTAAATTCACGTAAGAAAGCTTGGTGTGTATCTGATCGCGGAAAGTTAGAGTTCCGGGAAAATTACTAGACTTGAAAGGCGCGATTCGTATAAAAATGTCGGCTTAACGCTCTGTTCCCGTATTGCTGGTGTCGGGAGTGTAGACAGAATGGAATCATCAGAGGACGACTCTATTTCTGTAACTTTGATGAACTTTGAATAACTCTGGATATGTTTTAGAAAATATTTAAGTACTGGATTATTAAGCGAATTTCCTATGGTTGAAAAAGGAATATATTTTATTTTATTTCAGCTTTGCTCGGAGATTTTCGTATGACCAACTTGTCTTTTCATCTAAAACCCAGGTCAAACATGAATTAAATAACGTGCTGTAGCTGAACGTGCATGCTTGAAATAACGCTTATAGCAAGTTGAACAATGTTAACTTGTAAGAGTAACGTCCCTTCATTTTGAAAGTAAAATTAGCAGGTGGGTAAGAAATATTGTATATAATTTATGATTATCACTTTATTCGTAAGAAGATATTTTACCAGTATTTGTGATTATTTTTGGTAGAATCACATGTTTAATATACACAATTTTTGTACACACAATACAATACGCGATTTGCATTCCTATAAATGATGGACTAATCGTATATTCTGAAGCAGACATCGAAGGAAGTCTTACAAATGCGGACACAAAAATAAAGTTCTTAAATTAACCGTTTACGACTAACATCAAGTCCGTCTGATAGGACTTAAATTGGTGTCCCGTGTGAGAATATCTAACTTGCACGATAAAGATCCATTGGCGGTCTTTTGGTGGGATAATGCCGGCCCAGAGGAAAGGGTATTTTTAGGCCAGTATGTAAAATTTCGAAATATTTTTTAGGTGTTTAGATGGACGTCAAAAACCTTGATAAACCAAATTCACAGGGTAGGGTCTCTCTTCTCCCTTCATCTTCGCTAGGGTAAGCGTAACTGCTACTAAACAGTGCTAGGTTAGGACCAATTCGAATCTGGGAGTCGCTTTCAAAAAGTAATTAATACACCATCAATTAGACATGCGACTCTCTTCCACCCCACTTTCCTTTTTCATTCTATACTGTTCCCATTCTACTCAACTTCCTATCTATTCTCGTCCGCTGAAAGAACATAAGGCCGAAATTGCGGACTGAAAAAACCTGTTAAATAGATAAATAAAGATATTCTGAATAAAGTTATTTCATATTTAAAGAACTGAACGAATATTGCGAAACTCTTTTCAGGTTCAATAATTTTGTTTTATTTTCAAAGATATACAGACACAAGAATGTCCTCATACATAGGGCCTAGCATTCACCATGCTTCTTTCTTTCCATTGCGATAAATTTATTCCTGTGTGTTGTTTTAACACTGATGGGTATGGGACACTAAGGCGTTTGCAAAGTCTCAAGTTGTCTATTTATCTATTTCTTCAATGTTTTCATTTTTCATTTCGTTTCGTTTTGCTTTCGTTTCGCACTATACAGGTACCCAAAAAATACATCACAAAATTTTCAGAAAAAATGCAAATTTTGGGAATACATGCATGTATGGCTTAAATTGCATGAAATATTTTTCAGAATTTTAAGGAATGAGCTGCTACCTTAATACCCCCAGGTATTGTCATGTCTTAACAAAGGTTAAATCTAATAGTTCACCAAAAGGTAACAGGAACACAAAAAGTTTGAAAGATCTGCATGCCAATACAAAAGGCACAATCTTTAAACCTTAATTAAATCCAAATGGCACAATATGCAACTGGAGACCGAGAGTTTTCCTTTTTAAAACAGTTTTTTCAGTATTTTCAGTAGTCCAATTCTTCAACATTCACTTGATTATATTCATTGAGATACAGATTAAAACAATTCTATCCAAGATGCAGTTTTCAAGTCATTTTGATAAGTGTATAATGTTTTTTACAATCAACCATATGAATATGTGAGTGAAAACAATTAAGAATAAGAGCAAATTTCCAGACAATTTTGTCTTATTAGGAAATTGTTCTCTATAGATCTGATTGATGTTATGTTACATCTTTTAAGTATCCTATCTTTTTTTGTTTTTTTGTTTTTTGTTTTTTTTTTGGGGGGGGGGGGGGGGGGGGGGTAATGAGCTAGATGTCCTCCTTTACATCATTCATTGATAATTTGTGTGTCTGTTCCTTTGGCCCCTACTGTGAATTGGTAGATGTAACCAGGTGTTAAACTAATACAATAGATTAGTGTGATTGCACAATGTCACATCACCAGGTTTGCAGTTCGCATTCAACAGTAATGGATCTGGAGAGTTGTGTCCCTTTAATAGTAGAACATATTAGTGTGAATAAGTATTATTAAGTACAGCTCTGACTTTGACGTGTCTTTAGTATATCTGTGTATCTATGTATCTTTGATACATATGCATGAACAATATTAAATGTTATTTCCATTACAATAAAATATTTAAGACTCATTTAGTAACAACTCTAACATATACTTATAGGGTTGATCTTGATTAAAATTCTTTCTCCAAAACTATTGCTTCTCAACTAAATAGATCTGTTGATACACTTCCTTTAACTGAGCTCCAAATTTACCACATTATAATTCAAATAAGGAAATGTGGCATTTTTTTAATTGTGTGGTTTATTTTCAATTTGTCAAGTGTAAGAAACTACAGGTTTATCTTAATATGTCATGATTATTTTTATTTAAGCTTATCTTGGAATTGTCAGGGTATCATATAGCTACCTGTAGTGCAACTGTCTCCAAGGAAACCTGGGAAACAGACAGCAATACAATATCCTGTTGTTGAATCACATTCATTTCCTGCACAATTAGCTGGACATGGATTCTCACAACTCGGTCCAAATGTACCCTGCGGACAACCTGCAATTGTATTAATACTATGTGATTTATATATACATTTGTAATAGGGAATTTGTAAAATTTTAGGACTGTACAACTTTCAATGACTTGTGTAAAATCTTGAAAGATTTTGTTGAGGACAGGAAAGAAACTGTCAACAGATCTATGTGCAAATATTTTAATTCACGCTAACTAAAATTGATGTGAATATTCTGTTTTATGATAATCATATGAACAACTTTATGTCACACCAATGACAGTATGTGGAATCTTGAAAGATTTCATTGAAAACTGTAGGATTAGTTGTGGTCACAAGAATTTTCATAACACTAATAACAGATAGATATTCCAAGTCACAATTTATGGGTCATAACTTTCATAAATCTCGAAGTGACAACTCTGTTCTGTTTTATGATGCACTACTTCATGTCATACTGATAACTCATGTGAAATCTCAGATCTTTTGGTTGAAAACTGTAGGAATATGATGAGTTTAATAACAAAAAAATGTGAAACAGATATACAGTACAATAATGCCATACACTCCATTAATGCAGGTGTATAAAAAAAATCAAAAGATATCATGTCAGCCCTATGAAATTATTGAGGATTTTTGGTAAACGCTTCAAAATTTGTCCATAAGATAGGTCAATGTATCAAAATCTTTTCAGAATAGTCATGGAACCGGTTGTACATGTATTTAATACATCAGTCTTAATCGATCTAAGACTACAATTTACTGATGAATTTGAAAAAAAAATGCCATCTACTGTGCAGATTTCATTTTATTGAAAATTTGCTATATTTTGATACTTTCGTGCAAGTTTGCATTATGAGTTGCTCTCAAACTTACCACAATCTCCTTGAGCTTTTGTATATTTTAGTAAGTGTGATCATTTGAATACTAGATTTATTCTAATTTGGTTTGCATTGTTTTTTAACACCTGTGATAAGGTCATAAGAATGGCCTTGCCTGTGTGCAAGATACATGCGTGTGGTGAATATACTCAGTCACATTATAGTGACAATGGGCAAACCAGTTGTCCCACTCCCAAAATGCTGAAGACGTTAATCAGGAGTAGAAACTAGAATCTACTGTCATAGACTCTGGTTTGTCTCACCAGGGGAGATAACCCAAAGCTTTCCTCAACTCAAGTCCAAAAGTGAGGCAGTGTCAAGGGAGACATAATGAAGAAGAAAGTTGTAAAAAACAAAAAAAGGGAAGTTCCCAATTTAGCGTTATTTACGATCATGCAATGGGACGACAGGTCAGTAATTTGAATACATACGCAATAGTAGACTACCATACTTCAGTATTTACAGAGCTGCTAATCAACCTAAGTATCATACTACTGTATAGCTGTTATTCAACAGGGCTGAGCACTTACCAAAGGCGCAATATCCAAAGAATACTGGTATAAACCAAATGCAGCTACGGATATACAACAGACTCAGGGCAATCAGGAATGACATATCTGGATTTTCTAGGACCCGACCTGTAGAAAGGCACGAGAAAAAGTTCTTCAAACGTACTTACAGTAGGCAAACCTATTCATGAGAGTGGTAGACCTCAGGTCTTAAATGTTTTTGTTTTGGTTTTAAAATGATGTAACAAACGCGCTGACGCCAAAGTGGTGGCGGTTTCATCATGACGGTTAACAATTCACGTCTGCATGGAGAAACCGATTTGAATTTTCGATTTTATGTTCAACTGATGATATACACAGCGAGATATCTACTTTGTTGACATAAGACAAGTACGATCTTACCCAGAGTCGTGCAAAAGTCAAACTCGTCTGGATCTAGGCAGACTCATATTTTCCCGCTAGATCTAGTAAGAAGAGTGTCTAAACCGTGAACCGGAGAACGGATACACGGAATATGGAGCGAAACGGAATCGCCAAAATGACGCAAGAACTCAAAATCATACGAAACAAAATGACATATTAGCGGGACATAAGCTACGTATCGCATAATCCTTGCCCCAAAGGTGAAATATATATCCGACCATCTGATCTGGAGCTAAGCTTACATTGTCTGATGAAAGTGCCAAATTGACAGACAAACAGAAACGTTGAGAATAAAAATGGTTGTGTTTATTCAAAATTAAAAAACAAAAAACAAAAAAAACTTGGCATCATTTCCTAAGTGATCCATGTGGTCCCAAATTGTTAGAAGTCGACTTTTTAATATGATAAATAAATAATTATAATGATTTTAAATTCTTTTACTCGAGGACCCCATTGGAAATAAGCTGTACATCGGCTTTCATGGGCAATCCTAGGTAAAGCAAATTCACTCCATAACAATAATGTGCAATATATAACCAGAGACATATATAGATTGGAAATTGAAAATCTGATGTTTCTTAGATTGGACAGAAAAGACAAAAAATTCTTCTGGCATTGTCTTATGTAGTGATCTCTATGAAAATAGTCTACGTTTACTTTTGGCTAAAAAAACGTGTAGGCATAGTCGGGGGAAAATAAAAATAGCATATAGACAACCGATTTTACTGCCTTTTATTATTATTGTTATTGTTAGTATTGTGTTTGCCCACTCATTCTATGATTACTGGAAATTCCTTGTGTCGACTTCTGCAAAACAGAGCCTGATATATAAGTCTCTGTGCAAAAGTTGGTGGGTTTTCTTTCATTTCGGGAGTCGGGTGGTCGAAAATCTGGATCCGGGTACAGATACGTGGTACGTGACATCTATTTTTTTTCATTTTTTTTTTTTTTCGTATTTTGATTTGATGTTGGAGGGAGGTCTTGTTCAACATTTTGATGTAGCGCGGGAAAAAGGGTGTATTTCCTTCTACGAGTCTAAATGTAGTCGCTCCTTCGAACAGCGCCGCCTGCCGTCTATTTTGAAAACTATTTCTTTCGGTGCAATGTCGGAGTCGAGTTCAGACGAAGGCAGTGGTCCCGTCTCGTGGACTCCCTACTGCCAGAGGGATGATTGGCGAGACGTGGTGCCCGTTCCTCAGGATGACGGACCACATCCCGTTGTGCAGATTGCTTACTCTGACAAGTGTGAGTATATATACAAACGAGGGTTCAAACGAGGTGACTAGTGTTATGCCGGGTGTTAAGCATTTGTTTGTTGTTATTAGGCCTACAGTACCATTTATAGTCTACTGAGGTCACGTGTTTTAGTTAAAGAGATCGACTGTCCAGATTTGTATAACAGGGTTAAACGAGATGTTATGAGGATGACAATACATGATAACAGTAATGTCGGGACCAACTGAAAGATTTGAAAATATTAGTGTAATAATAATGATAACTTACAAGCGGCGACCCCCCCCCCCCCCCCCCTCCAAAAGAGTGTTGACCTATGCTACATAGGCTATAGTCTTATTAGTCAGTAATTGATGAATAGTTAGATATTACATGTATTTCGGTGATCAGAAAACCGTAGTTAGTTCTAAAACACATTGGATACATTACTGGCATTTAATAACAAAAACGGTTAACTTATTATGATTACTTAACATGTAAGATAGAAAAATATGGCATAAAAAGGGAAAGCCTGGATGAAAAAAAAGGTTCTTTTTGGCATAACTCTTAGCAGCGAGTATGCATGTATGGGAAACTTTCTGAATCGCATGCAACATCACAATTAAGTGGCATCCCCAGGGGGGTGTCCTCCCAAGCGATGTTGGTTTTAATATATATTTCATATTAGTTATTTAAGTACGTATTAAAATGTTTACTGTCTGATGTAACTAAATAAATGAAAGGTATACAATCAATCTAATTAAAATTAGACTTGTAATTTCTGCTACTCTACAATACTCTACGATACACTTCCATACAAGATCTAACGATGTCCTGTAGGAGGTCATCTCAGCATGACATTTGAGCTCAGTCGGTGTGATTTCATTCTTCGGAAGTATAAATACTTACACAACGTTCCCGAGGTATATTCCGATGTTCGATAGCAATGGTAAACAACATGGCTTCAAACACTCCGGCTCACCAAGATACCTCATCAAATTGATAATTTAACAAACGTTTGCTTTGTCATTTGGTTTTTTCTTCATCGTTCGAGAGATAGACATGCAGTGAAGGCAATATAATAGCGTCATGAAAAAAATTAGTGTGAAAGGGAATATTATAACGTGTACAGTAACGATTTTCAAAATCCAATTGGCAACACAATCCGTCCTGTTGACAAGAGAATATTGTTTAATCGTTTTCTGTTCTTCTTTCAATGTAATGTCCAGAGGATTAGCAATATTTCTATTACCGTGGCCATTAACATAATGCAGTTATGTTTGCGAAATTTTGCGTATATGTATTTCAAATCAAGCACTGAATTGAGTCGTAAATACTAAGGAGATGCAACCAAAGACTTGTATAAGCCTCTTTGTCATTGGTAATGGTTGATGAATGACATCATTGACCAGTTTTCATTGGCTTATATTTGAAGCTCAAATTAAAGGTCATGCTGAGATGACCTCCTACGGGTATCGTAGAGGAGTGGAAATTACAAGTCTAATTTTAATTAAATCGGGTATACAATGTAGCAAGGATAGACAAGAGCTCCAAAATGATGTGGTTGTTAACATATTACAGCATAAAAACTACTGCAGGAATTTAAAAACCAGCTGTAGGGCGAAAATCCCAGTTCAGTAAGTCCCTTGGTAAAAGTACTTTGAGATAGCACTAGGCACCTGTCACAATAACTGAGTTTAAAATAAGATAGTTGTAGGCCGTTGGATAATTATAATTCTAACAAAAGGTAGGAAAATATTTTTATATAATATAAACTTAAATGAGAAAATTTGTCCATGGTAATCGTTACTGTTATATCCAGGTGAGAAATGCAGGCCCTCTTGGCCGCTTGTTTGAAGCTTACCCTGATTCAAGTTTCCCCTAACTTTCCATTGCCTGTTGACAGAAAATCTGATGTCTCAATGCATATGGTAGGGAAGAGACGTCTCAACAAGAAAAAGGCACCAGAGAGAATTAGTTGGGCTTACATCAAGGCAGAATATAAAACATGGAGTGGAGATATTTAATGAATCAAAGACTATTATTGACAATAATAGTTATTCAGATAGTACAAGCCAAATAGGTATAATAAAAGTGCATGTGTATTAATATTTTATTATGAATCAAAGTTTCATTTCAGTGTTCAGTAATTATTTATACATTCCTTGTATTTATATTTCAATCTGCAATGTAACAAGGGCAATGGAGGAAATGGGTGTCGATAGAAGGGAAATAAAGAAGTGGGAGTGTAGTAAGATGGTCATTGTAGGAAGTGGGAGTTAAGTAAGGAGGGGGCAATAAAGAATGGGAGTATAGAAAGCAGGGCAATGTAGGAAGTGTGAATATAGGAATGGGAGTAGTAAGTAGGGAAATATAGGAATGGGAGTAGTAAGTAGGGAAATATAGGAATGGGAGTAGTAAGTAGGGAAATATAGGAATGGGAGTAGTAAGTAAATATAAGAAGTTGGAGTGTAGCAAGCAGGGCAATATAGGAAGTGGAAGTGTAGTAAGCAGGGCAAATTTACACACAGTTATCTGAATATAATTATATTGCAGTCAAGGATGTGTACGACTACTTTCGTGCTGTGATATCAAAGCATGAGATCAGTGAACGTGCACTCAGTCTTACAAAGGATGCCGCAGAACTGAACCCTGCCAACTATACAGTCTGGTAGGTTCTCACCATCAATGTTTCAGGTTTACTTAACATTATATACTGATAAGAGGATTACTCAAAACTTGCAATTGGCTGATCATATATTCAGTTTACGTGTTTTCTATATGATTATTTACATGGATCAAAATAAAGACTTTTCAATGTTATGTTCTAGTTTGTAATTTAAAATCTTCTCAAATTCAACATATGTCATTTTCTTTATTCATGATTAAATTATCATTGTGTCTCATGTGTCTTGACAAATTGTAAAGTTTGTGTTATTATAATCAATTAATCTATATTTCTTGTTCATGATCTCAGAATCTACTTCTTTTTGTTTTGAATTTCAAGTGCCTGTACAAGTAATATTATATGTTTAAATGTAAAAAAAAGCTGCTGCAAAATACTTCAGTGTTTTCATTGTTCATGTATGTATGTAGGTTGTTTTTTTAGGGGATGGGTGTCAAGGTTTCATATTTGTATAAAGTACATTGAAAACTTTTTGACACTATATATATAATATATATATATATATACTGTATATCTCTTCCATTAAAAATGTTTGTGGCACATGTGTTGTCAATATTATAATATTGAAGATGACGCACAAGTATTTGACCAGTGTTTTCCTGCCAATTCAGAAAGTTGTTTCGCAATATATATATATTAAATCTCATTTATTGTTTCTCGTGTAGGTCTGGCTATGGTTATAATATATCTATATACAGTGTGCAAATCTCCTGATTGGTAATAATGCTATCAAAATCTTATCACATGGAATCTTGCCAACAGCTTCAGATTTGGAATTACATTTCTGGCACATTGTCCATAAATATAGACATACAAACAGATGTACCATGCTACCACATGTACATGTAATCACAACCTTTCTGGACAGTAATGATTATTGGAATATATTTGTGTAGATATACCGTACCTAGGTTAGACTTGTGTGTTTACTTTGTACAAGTGCTAAAACAGGGAAACATTGATGATAAGATTTTTGGAATCTCCTAACTATACATGTAGCTATATGTCCATGTACAGTTTGTAGTTGATACTGGATACTTTATACTTATCTTATTTGATAGATTTATTTACAGCATATCAAGGATAAATCTTAGTCTTGAATGTTACAGAAGAAATTCATGGTTTTTGAAAAAAGGCCATGGGAATTTCCTATAAAATAAAGTAGAATATTCTAAAACTTTCGATGAGATTTCCGAAAATAAAAAAATAATTGGGGTAAATAAAATCCAAAGATTTAGACCCAAAATTGGCCTTGATGGTGGTAACATATTTTACCGGGTATAAGAACCATGCTCGGGAATAGGCCTACCCCTATTATTCACTGCATTGGTTGATTACTAGGCCTGCATTTGAGATAGCCAATACCCTTCTTTGAATGTCCAATTCCAACAGAAAAAAAAGTGAGAAAAAAAATAATTTTGTGAAAAATTGACATTTTCTTGGAAGAAAAACTAGATTAATACCTAATGAAAAATATCATCTACAATCTTGGAAACAACAGGATTTCAGAGTTGAGACAGCCTCTAGGACCTGTGTATTCAACAATTTATTTTATTATCAAATGTGACAATTAATAAAATGATGTATGATACTAAATTGATCATGAAGAAAAGAAATCAATTATGAAAAGCATTACATATACTGAATAATGAAGCATCAACAATGCGTACTAGCTATATAGACAGACATTGAAAAATATTTCAAAATTATGTTCACAAATTTTCTTATAAAAAGGAGGCCAAGATTTTGGCATTATTCATAACAAAATATAGACCTAATTGTTACTTGCCAGGTATATGGTTATGTATTGATGATGGTATAATGAGTAAACAATTAATACCCGGAGGTTAACGTTCTGATGATTGGAACGTTAACGCTACACACGAATCCAATCCTTTAACCTTGTGTATGATAGAAGATACAGTCAACTATATATATGGGCTAATTGCTTGTTGTGATCTACAGTGATTGCTATACATTCCTTTGAAGTGCTATGTAAGCTGGTGAATGTTTATATGTAAAATCTTAAGTAAGTAATAATGATTTTTAATGTCACTTGGGTGTTACTTGGCTGTCGGGATATGAATGGAATAAACAATGTATCACATAACATTTTATATAATATTTCAATCATACACACTAGTGTTGATCTCACCATTGTCTTTCTTTGATAATCAAAGACGGCTGCCAAATTTTTGCTCTTGCATAATGGTTCATATCTGTGGGTGAGTCCATGCCCTACTTTTGCCCATTTTCAGTTCACTAGCCACAGGGCATACATGTATGTGCACATATGTGTATATGTATATCCACATATTTGTACATACACATGAAAACCTGAAATTACAGAATGATGAGAAAAACAGCTACTGCAGGAAATTCTAAAATTTGTTTATAGTAACTTTTATAATGTTTTGAACTTTTGCAGGCATTACCGCCGAGTTCTTCTGAAAGCTTTGAAGAAATATATTAAACCAGAGCTTAGTTACATCTCTGATGTTATAGAAGATCACCCCAAAAACTATCAAGTGTGGTAAGTACTAACAATGAATTTTACAGGTATGGTGATTCTGACTTGTACAGGTATGGTGATTCTGACTTGTACAGATACAGTGATTCTGACTTGTACAGATACAGTGATTCTGACTTGTACAGGTATGGTGATTCTGACTTGTACAGGTATGGTGATTCTGACTTGTACAGGTATGGTGATTCTGACTTGTACAGATACAGTGATTCTGACTTGTACAGATACAGTGATTCTGACTTGTACAGGTATGGTGACTTGTACATATATAGTATACAAATGTTTGACAGATTTGTAAGGTGATATACAATGTGATATCACATGGTCTGATGTGTAAGATGATATTATACAAGTCTGACAGACTTGTACTGATGTTTTACAGGCATCACCGCCGTGTCATGGTGGAGTGGCTCAGCGACCCATCACAGGAACTCAAGTTTACCTCACAGATACTGCGAGGGGATGCCAAAAACTACCATGCTTGGCAGCACAGGTAAGTTCATCTTACCCAACCAACCTCTGTTGCAAATAGCTACACAGGTTGGTTATACCCAACCAACCTCTGTTGCAAATGGCTACACAGGTGGGTTTATACCCAACCAACATCTACTAGGCTACTATCAATAGCTACAAAAGTCACCTTTCCTGCTTATGTGTTACAGACAATGGGTGATCCAACACTTTGGTTTGTGGGAAGGTGAGCTGGACTATGTGGATGCGCTTCTTCAAGACGACTTAAGAAATAACTCCGCCTGGAATCAACGCTACTTTGTTGTCAGCAACACAACAGGTTTTACAGGAGAGAGGCTGGAGGAGGAAGTAAGGTACACACTATGGGCTAGTAGCATATAACTGCAATAAAGGGCTGCCAACTTGTCAAGTCTCTTGAGTTGAGATGAATGACCTTGGCCTCCTTTGAATGTCAGTAGAGTAAAATGTCAACGGGCTAAGGTTCATTATATCAGGCCAGTAGCATGCTCTGATGAAAGGTTCGCGAAGTTTGTTTGAATGAATGACCTTGACCTTTCAAGGTCAGTAATGTCAAATTTATTCTGATATTTAATTCACTTTTTAATGATCAAGCATGCCTGGGTAAAATGTTCCTGAAATTCTGTAAGCTTACTTAATTTGATGCACTCAAATTTTAGTGCAAAAATAAATTGAAACCGATTAGCCGAATGGTGAATTAGAACATCAAAAATGATGTATATAATTAGCTACAATTAGTGCAATCATAGTTTAGTGGAATAGTTCCAGTGCGAAAAAGGCATTAAAATAAAATTATAGTTAAATATGTATGTTTACAGTAAGAGTATTAATTTTAAATCCATGCCGATGGTATCAATCAAATTTCACTTTAATAAATCTGCCCTTTATAAGATGCACACCATTGAACAGATGAGCAGTACAGTTCCATTAGGCCTCTTACTAGATCTATCTATACACCAGTTAGTATGTTTTCACCTGTTGACACAAATTCCTATCACTGTTAATTGTGTAAGACAGAATATACAGTGTAACATATCCAATAACTCTGTGAGAGGGGAAGCACCATTGATGAATTGTATGGCTCTGTGCGACTACAATGTGTTTCTCTTTTACAGATATGCTCAAGATTTTATTAAAAAGGCTCCAAACAATGAAAGTGCTTGGAATTACTTAAAAGGGTAGGTACCCAATGTCTCTGTGAAGGAAGGTGTGTCATATCAGTGTTAAGGTAAATGTGTATCATATTTGTGTGAAGGAAGGTGTGTCATATCAGTGTTAAGGTAAAGGTGTATCATATTTGTGTGAAGGAAGGTGTGTCATATCAGTGTTTAGGTAAAGGTGTATCATATTTGTGTACTGAACATGTCAATTTTCATTGCCCTCGTAACTAGAAAGGAGGCAAATTATTGTGTGATCAACTCCTCACATGGACTGTTGGGTAAATTTCAGCACAAGTCTACCATGATTATGATGGTAGGTTGCTGCCATGGTTACTGAAATCAAAATGCATATAAATTGGTCACAATCATTTTTCCAATAAGACCTTAATTGTTTTTTTCTGAATTTCTTCAAACTTGGTGTGTAAGCATACAGGCAATTGCGATGGCTTTTCTGTTGCCATTGTAACTAGAAAGGTGGTTGGTTAAAATGTAGATATTATCTGATTGATCTGTAAATTGGCTGTTGGGGATGTCAAGGAATTGTGAATACAGAAAAGGGGACCTCTGATTATTTAAAGTTAGCTTCTCCAGGCAGTACTGTATACCTGGTAATTTTTGCCCCCGTTTAATTTTCGCCATTTTCGCCCTTTGATGATAGGGCGATTTTAAGATGACAGCAAAAATTTCAAGCTCAATTGCAGGATTTACATGTTATCGTACATAGGCTAATTGTAGTCGGATCCAAAACATACCCTCGTACTTTTCAAGTGTGTTTTATTCTATACAATCACAAGCAAAACATGTTATATATTTACACCAAATTTATAAAATAATTTATTGTTTTATTCCAATCTATGCATGTGAAATAAAATCTAGATTTAAATCTAGGCCTAGTAAATTTGCAATATCTTGTGGAGTTAAACCGAGAATATGGGCTAAGACAGCGTAATAGGCTTAGTATATTTGATTTTTAAAAAAAACTATAAATACTAAGTAACTTTTAAACTTCGATCATTTTTTAAAATGATGAATACGAAATAGCATCAGATTCTTGCCATTGTGAAAACTGATTAGTTCACCTCACTTGTGGCTTCCATAGATGACAAATGAACAAGAGAAAACACTGGTCAGTAATTAGTCACGGCACGGTGAACTTACCACGCGTCTTGTTTGCTTAAAATCGACCATGCATACCCGATACTATTTTAATCAATATAGGTTGAAAGTAAATCTGAACACAGGTAAACGTTGTTTATTTCACACCTAATTACATTTTACACCTTAGCAGGATATGCAAAGAAAAGAAAATGGGGGAATTCGATAAATACCGAGTGTTCCGAGTGTGATTGTATCAAGAATTCCGAATGGATTTTTCGGATTGTAAATGAGGAAAAGACATTTCTTAAAAAGTAGTTTAGGGCAAAATTAAAACGGGGCGAATACCTTTTTTGTTGCTCTAGGGTGAAAATAACCTGGGCCAAAAAATACCAGGTATACAGTATTACTTAAATACATGTTCTTTAGATGATCCTCCTAGCTCGTCCCTAAGTTGGCCTTAAAGAAGAGGTTGTACTTAATTGAGTGAGAATTGGTAAGCTTGTTGCCGTAGCCCTTGGTACAACAAATGTATAAATGTTAAATTTGTTGCAAGTAATAATTTTAAAACAGGTTAACTGTTTTCTGTGTGAATGTTGAAAAATTGAAAAGAAAACACAACTTTCCTGGAGGTTATAATGCCATTCTGTGCACAGGGCGCTGATGGACCATGATCTGAGTAAGTACCCAGGCCTGATGGACTTCTGTCAACAGCTGTATGAGAACCGGTACCGCTCACCGTACCTGATGGGCTGTATGGTGGATACGTATGAGGAGATGCTAGAAAAGGACTGTGATGACAAACACAATGTGCTAGACAAGGCCACAGCAGTAAGCATATCTTATCAACAACAAATTATATCATCATGTGTCTTATCAGAAACAGACTGTAGGCCATTGTAAGTACTAGTATGTCAAACCTGTCATATGTGACCTTCGAAGGGAGTCAATAAAGAAGGTCACATATGACAGGTGGTCTCTTAATCCAGGTTCAAACAAAATGACCCTAAAAGAAAAGTTCATAATTATTTATATATATTCTGCCACATATATCAAATTTACAAGCTATAAGTAGGGGCACAAATATGAAAAAGGAATTTCCTTAGTCATCAAATAAATAAAGACAATATATAATATAAATGATAATAATGAAGAAAAAAAACACACAAAAAAAACTAAATATTCACTCTTCACTTAATAAAATGTCTATATTAATGAACAATATATTAAAAATATCCCCATTTTTACAGAGATGGTAAAATATTTATTTTTAATCTAATTCAGTTTCTTTTATTTTCATTAATGTCTTTTTTAAATTCTTTCATTATGGCAAAGCATTTCACATCATTTTTTTTTTATTTTGAAATAAAAAATGATCAAATACAACTGTAGTTTGAATTCCTGGTCCGGACTTCCGTCCAGATTATTAGTCACATAACTATGTTTCCTACATGAAAACGGAGACGTTTTTCACTGGCAAATATCTGTCCTAATGTCTAAAAAAGAATATAAATCTCAGTTTAATAGTAAGTTGACTGTTTATGCATTCTTTTTTTATACTTTTCAAGCTAATTTTTGTGTTTTTATCAATCAAAACTTCGTAAAAATCGTCTGAATGGCTAGAACGTCTTTTCGCCCCATCCCCTCTTCTATTTCAGAAATGAAGTTGTTTTGTTCGTTTTTGGGTGTTATCGGGGCAAAACTATGACTTAAAGACATTTTTTAGACAGAATAAGAAATATGCATTTCTGAAGTATTTTTTTATCTTAAAAGTGGAAAGGTTCTTGTGGTTTCATCAAAGAATCAAGAAAGAAATTAAGCAGATTATCCATTTTAATATAGTTATAAAATACAAAGTTTTTATATTGTTATAAAACAAGATATATCTGAGGTTATACTGACTTGGTATCATATATACCAGGGTGGTTATATTGCACTTGCCTATCACCTAGGCAACCAGGGTTTCTCTATGTTTTCAAGTCTCAACAAACCATAAGGCCTAGCATTCCTCCATCAGTACCAACAGGTGTGATTAGTATTAGTTTACAACTTGATTCATAATTGATGTAAAATAAAACCAGTTTATATTGCAAGCAATCTAATTAAAATCTAGATGGTCATTTTCCCTACGTTACATGAACATCTAACAACATCCCATAAGGGGTCACGTCGGGGTGACCTTTTGGATTAGCCAATCAAATGACTACTTCCAGAATCTTGGAAGTGAATTTTATTTGTCCGAATTAGAATGACTAGAGTGCATAGGTGGCACAATCTGTCAATTTGTTTCAAGTCATGTCGTCCCAGAAAGCATATAACTACATGTATATACATGCTGTGCCGAAATGGTTTGCTTCCGATGCATACTGTGACGAAATGGTTTGCTTCGATGACATCGACAAATTCACGATTCGCCCTGAAAGTGTAATACATATCTCAAAGGTCACCGCAACGTGACCCCATATGGGATGTTGTTAGATGTTCATGTAACGTAGTGAGAATGACCATCTAGATTTTGATTAGATTGTATTGCAAGGGGAAGCAATAAAAGTGACAATCTGGAATGTTGGGGCGATAATGCTGGGGAATAAGTAGCTATCATTTTTTCTGTCTATAGAAATTATAATTATGTGAAAGTGTGTATATTGAAATGTATATTGTTTATTTCCACAGCTGTGCAAGTCCCTGGCAGAGGAGTTCGATACCATCAGGAGTGAATATTGGAACTATGTTTCGAGAGTGTTATCTACTAAATTTGGAAATACAAACTCAGACACAACTCCTACAGGACCTTCCTAGTCCATGTTGTACCAGTATATTAATACCTCCCTACTCGGTGCCCAGAAAATGCTGCACTTTGTTACTAACACTATTCAGGAAATGTTTGGAGAATTCTGTATTATCGGGATGTTCAATGTCTGTACTAGACTGGGATTTATATACAATATATCTCTTGACAAGTGACCAGTTTCCAGAGTCTCGGAAATCAAGTGATCTCAAACTCATGCTTTATATTATTGATATGTGATATCTGTGTAGAGGACCTTCACGTTTTTGTTTCATATGAGATCAGTGAAGTTAGAAAAAATATTTAATTGATATTTTTTCCATATATTTCATATGAAATGGAAAGAAGATTCTGTTGATCACATTGCTAAAAATTGTTTTGCAAACATTTGTGAAAACAGTAAATTCTCCGACTAAAATGATCGACAACCTGAAGTCCATCTGTGTAAGGTGTTACTTATCAATAACACAGTTTATGTATTGGGTATTGTGACACAACATTATCAAAGACTACTTAATGTTTTCACAATAGCAAGAATAAAGTTACATTTTATATTCAAAAGAAAGCACAGTATTCACTCAGTGTTTCTGAATATTTAATATTAAATGCCATGTAAAATCCCTTGCATGCACCTGTCATATAGTGAAACCTTCCTGTGTATATATCATATTCAATCAGGTAAATAAATTGTAGTTTTGTTTTCAAAATAAGCAATGTTAATCATGTCAGTGTGATTATAAAGGAAAAGCAATTTTTGCTATGGTAATAAGGTCACTATTTCACTCGAATCCCTTAAGGATTATCATATGCTATTCAAATATGCAGGGATCTGTACATCAACAACGAAATCTTATGGCTGCAAAGATAGATGTTCCACCTCCTAGAAAGAAATAGTCCATTTCTTAGGAACACAGATGTTCCACAGGTAATCAGCCAAGGAAAAATCATGCCAAACTGGAAATTATATTGTAAATATATAGTATTACATGATATGGTTTACAAGTCTACTGACACGCAGATGAACTCAAGGTTCTGCAGTGTAAGTATGCATGTTTTGTGGTATCATTCAAGTGCCAGTTAATGTGGCCAGAAATTCTGGTTGAGGTGTTGAATTGGTCTATCTTACCAGAAGGTCTGATGTAAGTGCACCTCGTCCCAAAGTCGTTCAGTCCACATCTATATGTAGCTAGGTGTAAGCCGTTGTTGAAAGAAGCTTTTTGAGTTGTGTGGTCCAAAGGTCTGGGTGAGGTGAGCAAGTTCACCTGGTCCAAAGGTCTGGGTGAGGTGAGCAAGTTCACCTGGTCCAAAGGTCTGGGTGAGGTGGGCAAGTTCACCTGGTCCAAAGGTCTGGGTGAGGTGAGCAAGTTCACCTTGTCCAAAGGTCTGGGTGAGGGGAAAGTTCATATGGTTAGGAGGTATTGGCAAGGTCAAAGTTCACCTGGTCCAAAGGTCTGGGTGAGGGGAAAGTTCACCTGGTCCAAAGGTCTGGGTGAGGTGAGCAAGTTCACCTGGTCCAAAGGTCTGGGTGAGGTGAGCAAGTTCACCTGGTCCAAAGGTCTGGGTGAGGTGAGCAAGTTCACCTGGTCCAAAGGTCTGGGTGAGGTGAGCAAGTTCACCTGGTCCAAAGGTCTGGGTGAGGTGTGCAAGTTCACCTGGTCCAAAGGTCTGGGTGAGGGGAAAGTTCATATGGTTAGGAGGTATTGGCAAGGTCAAAGTTTACCTGGTCCAAAGGTCTTGGCAAGGTCAAAGTTTACATGGGCTGAAGCATATGAAGGCATTCACTTGATTAAAAGTGTAAGGGTCTATGGTGTTATGTTATATGTCAATGCTAGATTATATACTCACACTGTGTTCAGTATGTTGATGGAAAGTGCTAATTGAGTTGTGATCATTACAGTATAAGTGTTTGATAAATATTTAATACTTAATTGTACATTACAGATTCAGATTAAATTTGTTTGTTTTTTTACATTATTGTTTTCTTAGTATTTGTAAATGAACATGTATCAGAAGCAAGCTTATAAGTCGTGTAACTGAATAGTTTTTATTAATTCAAAAGAGTGTTGGAAAAGGAATAATATGAAGAGTATTGGAGCTGCAGATATAAAAATTGAAATTAGATGTTGCAAAGAAGTTATAGATTAATGAGTACTATACAACAACTTTTTCCACTCGGGCTTTACACAAATTTCGAACCCACAGTCCTAAACAGTGCTTAATTAAAACACAGTTACATCCTGAAAGCTGAAGTCAAACCATACTATCAATAATGACACAAAATAAGGTCAAAAAGCATATAACATACAAATGTAAGCTAGTCGGTTTTTACAAGGTATGAGTGCATGTGCCTCTTGTGTAAAAAAATCCCCATTGGATTGAGATTTGACTTGGAAATTTTGTGTTGTAAGATAAAGAAAAACCATGGATTTTAATGAGATTATATACTTATGTTATTGCTACCATATGTTAATCCATGAACACTGAAGGAATATGAATTTGACTATCTTGTGTAAAAACTGAATGCTGTTCGATTTTCACATTTATTGTACAAGGAGAGGTGCATTTATTTAGGATATATTAGTGCTTAAGCCTATAGGTGCCAACATAAGCCACATACTTATTATATTATTCTAACACACCTGGCATGATAACCAGTGAGGTTATGGTTTGGTGCATTCTTATCTATCTAACTCACATGGCCTGCACTGAGCTTGTGGTTTGGTGCATTCTGATCTATCAGAGTTAATTCCCTTTGTTTCACTCGGCGATACAGTAGTATAGGGATAAGCTAATTGACAGGCCATGGGTATGGTGCAGCATCTGTCGTTGGTATATCAACTTTTTTCTTTAATTGAACAACATTTTTTGGAAATGTTTAAGAATTTTTTATATTTAGGCAGCTGATATTGGATAGAGTGCGATGAAGTTTCCTTGTAATTTTAAGACCATAGAGGTCAAATATATATTAAAGTACAATGTACTGAAATTTTCTGCACCAGTTCTGGAATATCCGGTGCCATTTTGACCATGAGGTTTCTTGGATGAAGTCATGTGAACGAATTTGACCTAAATTAAATTTTTAGGCAAGCAGTGTGTTCATATTGTGTTCACGGTCAGATAAAGGATCAACTTTGTATATGTACATTGGCAAATATCCATTAAAAAGAAAAATGACCTCTGATTAAATACTTTGCCATTAACGTCAAATATCCTTGTGAGCGTTACATGTCCCTTCAGCTTCTTTTTCAATGTCAAATTGTTGAAATAAATGTCCTCTGTTTGTAAGATTCTTGACTTTGTTTATTTCATCATTTACGACTACATACAGCTTGCACAGATTTGTAGCAGTCCTTGTTTCTTGGAGAAACAGTATTTAAATTGTCTTTGAGTGAGCTGACAGTTCAGAATATATTGTGAAGAAAAGAAAAACAAATTACTACCGATTACTGGTTCATTCTCCTCTAAATGGTCAAATTCGGTTATGATATTTCCTTTAGCTAGTTATAATTTTTATTTCATTGTACTTTATAAAGTAGTTAAATATGCATACATGCTTATCATATATGTACATATCCCATTATGGTACAAAAGACTGCTTTGTGGTACTGACTAGTCTGTGGGCAAGTGAAAATATCCTGTTGTAAAGTTCAATCTGTTCCTGTACCAACAGTTTAATTGGCTTACAAATCTACATATTAAAAGCGTGTCTGCAGTTTCTGTATACAGCTCGAACGGTTTTTACAACTTCAGGTTGTTGACACTGGTCGACACACATTTCTCAAACGTAAATGACATCTTCATATAGATGTACCAAAAACTTAGTTATGCCATTGACGGAATTGAGAATTCAAGTGCATGAGTGACCCATATGCAAACATAGATTTACAAGCATGTCATCATACTCGCAGAGATAATGAAGATGAGAAATGAATTATGAAGAGAATGAAATCAGAGTGTATAAGTTGCATATCTAGGTCTCTGAAATGCAGATATATGCATACCATGTTTTAAAGTCCTGGACCAGTACTACATTAATTATAACACTAAAAAGAAATACTTATGACTAACGCCAGTTTTGAATTAAGTGAAAGTTTGAAATATTTTATCTTCATCGAATTGGACATTTGGAGGAAAGGAGTTATACCTGATTGCTGGAAAAAGGCTGAAGGATGTTTTGTACCAAAAGAGGAAAACTCTGAGGAGATCGGACAGTGAATCAGGATAATCTCTTTTCTGAACGTGGAAGGGAAGATCTACTTTTCAGTGCTGGCGAGGCGTTTAACAACATACATGACATCTAACCAGTACGTAGACACATCGGTACAGAAAGGAAGTATTCCGTGTTTTTCAGGATGCATTGAACATACCAGCATCATCAGTCGACTCATTGGTGAAGCAAGTGTGCATGAAAAGAGGAGACTTGATTGTCGTTTGGCTGGATCTTGCTAATGCCACAAACTGATCGAGGAGGCATTGGAGCACTTCCATGTCCCAGACCACATACAGAGAATGATCAGAAGCTATTTCAGCACCATTCAACTTAGATTCTCTGTAGATGACTTTACGACTTCGTGGCAGAGGCTAGAAAAGGGAATAGTGAGTGGCTGCACTATATCAGTAATGCTTTTCGTGATGCAGATGAACATGCTGATAAAGGCTGGGGAAAGAGAAACTAGGGGTCCAAAGACTGACACTAACATCAGGCAACCACAAAGCAGAGGGTTTATGGATGACTTGACCATCATGACAGGAACCCATGTTCAATCGCGGTGGGTACTGACTGCATTAGAGGAAACAACATGGGCGAGGATGCGCTTCAAACCTCAGAAGTCGAGGTGCCTCATCATCAGGAAGGGGAAGATTACACAGCAGTTCCAGCTGAAAGTCCAAGGAGAGACGATTCCATCAATAGTCGGCAACCCGATTAAATGCCTGGGGAAATGGTACGATGAAAGCCTCCGCGACACTAGCATACCAGTCACAAGAACGCTCATCACAATCGTTGACTTAGTGCAGATGAGCTAAAACTCGTGAACAGTGTATTGTATCTATCCAAGTACTTGAGATCTCCATGTCCGTTTTCCAGTTTTGATAGGTATGGTTATATTTGTTGAATTTCCTCCAAGACATCAACTCATAACACGGAAGATCAGAAAAAGCTGCTGATCCTGAAAGGGAATATCATTGATCAAACTGAACAATCAAATTATGTTTTACCCTTCCAATTTACATTAGATCGAGTTACATGCTCTTTCACTCAATAACAAGCAAAACCATTAAACTGTTGATATGTAATATATTTATTGGGTTTGATTATAAATTCAGAAAAATCATATTAAGTTATATACAGGTATACAATCAACCTATAGCATTTCTGTTTTGTGTACACAACCTGAAATCTCATTATCGTAATGCTGATCAAGGAAAATATAGGAGGACCAATGGACCTGTGTTGCTCGCCGGTAGCTTATGTAGAGAAGACTGCATGCACAATGTTTGAAGATTTTATTCATGTTACTTTCAAGTACTATTGGTCTTATTGTGGATCCTAAATCAATGAACCTTCTGGTATATTAAACATTGTAATTCTCTTCTCGTTATTCAGAAAAAAAAGGATAAATATTTTGGCACTTTTGACCCCGATGTAGGTCAAGGTCATTCATTTGTACAAACATGATAACCATTCATTTGGTTTGTTTTTGTTTAACGTCCTATTAACAGCCAGGGTCAAACCATTCATACCATGACCCTAAATCAAATGGTTTTTTAGAAGAAATTGATGCATGATGGACAATTGACAGAGTGATTGATAATGTACCACAATATAAAGTTACTTTCCACATTATTTCTATTACCCGGTATACCATAGACTTATGACATATGTAATAATAGTGTATATATACCTCTGTAATAATACACGAGCATTCAATATGTAACGAGAATTGTAAACAGAAGCTAACACATGTTTATATATAAGGGGCATAACTCTTGATAAAATAACTAAAATAAAAATCATAAACGGAGAGCACTGATCACATAAAGCTTATTTCAAAAGCATGGTTGACCGAGTGAACAAGAACTCAATTTATTCCACAACAATTATATAATCATAAACTGAAAATTATCTTAGCATCTTGATAATACACAAATATATATATATATCTGAATTACATTCACAACTGAATTCTTCCATAGTACAGGAGAACATCAACCTGATTACATATGACACTAAAAGTTCTTATAACAAAATCCCATCTACAAGTGTAGGTCATGTTTTATCATCAAGGTTATCACAACCTGGGGAGGATGTACTTGGCTGCCATGGCAACTAGTGGTGAACCTGTGGGGACCCCTGGGAAGGGTCCAGAAGATCCAGCTATGTCCAGATGTGAATAAGGAAGTGGCTGCTTGGAATCCACACCATGCTTTAATAGAAAATATGTGTTCATTGTCTAAGTATCTTGAATTTACATGAAATTAGATATTAAAGAGAGATCTTGGAAGTCCAACTATGAATGATCTCTATTAATTGGTTCTATGTAAAACTCATCTTTTCTCTTCTTTAATGATTTGATAACAAGGAGAACCTTATACATCTGAAATCTAAGAGAGATCTAAGGAGAACTTTCTGTTAATTAGATATAGCAATACTAAACTTCAACTCTCAGACATTTTATTTTCAGGGTCAGACTAAAAATCAAATGGGCACAACTAGGGACCAAGGGGGAACCTACATATGAAGCCTGAGAAAATTCCTTCCAGTACTTTTCAAGTAATAGTGATAGCAAGGATTGTTTATGAATGCACCATAGACCACCAATGCATTATCTGATAATGGTGGGCTAAAATCATGCAATATGTGTCATGAACAATTTGAAGTGGCATTTTCTTTTTCGATAAATCAGAAAACCCTTGATAGCCCATGTCAGTATGGCACGCCATTCTGTCATAAAATACACAAATCTTTTGACCTTAAGGTCAAATCAGTTTAAATCTTTTGACCTTATGGTAAAAAAAAGATTGGTTAGATAATGGCAAAAACGACTATTTGACATTATGTCCACTTCTATTTATGTTAAGGAGTAAGACACATAATGTAAAATCTTTTTACCTTATGGTCAAATCTTTTGACCTTAAGGTAAAAATTTGTTTTTACCCCATTATGTGACGTCAGACATGTTGACGCACCACTTGTAGGATAATGGAATCGTCCTCCGCATTGGACATGCGTAGTTTCCTCTGTTCGTCATATTTGAATTTTACAAAAGAAAAATGGAGGCGGATGCAGTTTTATCTAATCAATGGAAAAGGAAACACTTAACTTCAACATTGAAAAGTGTGTAGAAAATTATATTCAATATTTAGACTATATCAAATCATTTAATATTACAAGTGAGATTTATTGTGGCCATAATGGCAAAAAAGTTTATTTACCTTAAGGTTAAAAAATCATTTGACCTTAAGGTAAATAAAATTTCGACATTATGGCCATAATGGCAAAAAACTTATTTACCTTAAGGTTAAAAAATTCATAATTGTTATATACACTTATATTTCTGAATATAAACAATTTAAGAAGCATGCACAGAGAAAATGAGGAAAGATTGGACAAGTCCATTATGTTCAGGGTACAGTTTGAATCATGAATTTGGGTCTATTTTGACCTTAAGGTTTGACCTTAAGGTCAAATAATGTTTGTTTACCTTAAGGTCAAATCATTTGACCTTAAGGATAAAATCACATAATGTCAAAAAAAATAATTTGACCTTAAGTGTTTTGAGTATTTTATGATAAAATGGCATGCTATATGTCAGTATATATCTAGGACGTCAAGGCTATGATTCCCAAAATAAAGTGTAACACAATATCACTGCTAAGGTACATTTACACAGGGCACAGAGTCATGAAATGTCATCTGGGAGGATTGTATTGTTAACAAATGGCAAAATCATCATAACATTGGTAAAATATTTGGAAGGAGGTTGATGTTTACTTAAAGTGCTAGAAAATAATTAAAAATGATAGTAAACTGACCTTGTCAAGCCCTGAGGACATGATGAGGAAGGCAGATGGTGTCTGGTGTCCACGGGGTGTAGCAGACGACGGGATATTGTTAGCCTGGAGCACATCCTCATACTCGGACTTTCCTGTGTGGAACTCAAAATCCTGTTGACATGACAGTACAGGAGTAAAACACAAAAAATGTTAAACAGGATTTTTTTTGTTTATTTAAGGTGCTTAACTTCATGAGATAAATATGATGAGTTAATTGCTAACAATAATAAATCAATATCTTCCAATTTTCAAAACCTGAGGGGAGTTTCAGATAATTGGTTAAATTCAGTGACATCAGACATTTTAACGACCATTTTCAAAACAGATAAACACTGTAACTGTAAAATACAAACAACAAAAAATAAAAATTCCTAAAATTTTATCGAAAGTAATATGCAATGAGAATAAGAAAAGTGTTGTTATTGGAACTTCTACAAAACTTACTTCACGTCGGATCGTCGAGACCTCAAAGGGGTCACCCCAGACATCTCCAACCTCCTGCATAGAACGAGCTGTGTTAAGTTGTCGAGCTGGTCCATTGTCCATGATGATCTGCAGAAAGAGAAATGTCAAGGATGTAAATCATTCAACCAAACAATGATCGAGTTACAAATGGTCAATTTGACCTTTAACCTTTGCTCTGTGTCAAAAAAAATGATTTAATCAATACATGCCCATGTAGAATATTATAATGATTGAGAAGTTATTAATAAATTATACAACAGGTAAAAACCTTTTTCTGACAGACAAAACATCCACTTGAACGTGGTGGTTAGAGTAACACTTACAGAATATGTTGGTCCCATGGCTCGAATAGCGTGGCCAGTTAGTGTTGCTATGGTGAACAGCTCTGGATTGGTAGCATCAAGTGCCTAAAATAAAGCCACATATGAACGAACAGCTGCTGCATCTTTTAATCAAATGTGTTTCTGTGATTGAATCGCAAGCAATCTGGCACAGTATAAAGCGTTGCTGTGACAATGTTCAACATAGTGCCAAAATTTGGTCATAGTAACACAACTGTTATCAATCAGAATCCTCACTACGTTTGATTCATCTGTAGCGTATTACCAAGAATTTCTGTGACATCGATCAAAGTGACGTAACAATCACATCATGTGATCTAGACAGCCCAGATTAACATTAGGGTAATGGGAGACTGGTGTCAAATGTAAAATATAGTAAATACAAGAGGCCCAGAGGGCCTGTATCGCTCACCTGGTTTCATGAGATATGAAACAAGAATGATGCTTAAGTATATTTGTTGCTGGTATAAGTGGTATTGCTATGTCAATATATATCATCAGCATTTTATATGGGTACATGTACATTGGTTTTATTTTAATACTACAAATGCCAAAAAGTGCATTAATCCATGAAATTGACTTTTGGCGCGAACCTATATGGATGCTACCACACAAATGTGAGTGATATTCATTGCTTAGTTTCAGAGAAGAACTTGTTTAGACCAATTGACCCCTTTTGACCCTGCCCTCTGCCCCCTTGGGGGTCAGTTCCTTCCTTTATGCAAATATAAATCCCTACCCCAATAGGATGCTACAAGTGAAACCATTGCTAAGTTTCAGAGAATAAGTTGTTTAAATCAATTTAGCCAAATTGACCCCTTTTGCTTGGTTCAGGAGAAGAAGTCAATTATATGAATATAGCCCGATTGACCACATTTGGCCCCGCCCCTCAGGCCCCTGGGGGGTCAGCCCCATCATTTGTAAAATTTTGAATCCCCACCCCAAAGTGATGCTACCAGACAAATATGAGCGACAGCCATTGCTCGGTTTCAGAGAATAAGTCGTTTATATCAATATAGCCGGATTGACCACATTCGGCCCCGCCCCTCAGGCCCCTGGGGGGTCAGCCCCATCATTTGTACACTTTTGAATCCCCACCCAATAATGTTGCTACCAGGCAAATATGAGCAATAATAGCCATTGCTTGGTTTCAGAGAAGAAGTCGTTTATATGAATATAGCCGGATTAACCACATTGGCCCCGCCCCTCAGGCCCCTGGGGGGTCAGCCCCATCATTTGTACAATTTTGAATCCCCACCCCATAATGATGCTACCAGGCAAATATGAGCGATAGCCATTGCTTGGTTTCAGAGAAGAAGTTGTTTATATGAATATAGCCGGATTGACCACATTCGGCCCCGCCCCTCAGGCCTGGGGGGTCAGCCCTATCATTTGTACAATTTTGAATCCCCACCCCATAGTGATGCTACCAGGCAAATAGGAGCGATAGCCATTACTTGGTTTCAGAGAAGAAGTCGTTTATATCAATAGCGCCAAATTGACCCCTTTTGGCCCCGCCCTAGAGGCCCCCAGGGGGTCAGCCCCATCATTTGTACAATTTTGAGTCCCCTACCCATAGGGATGGTTCTGACCAAATTTGTTCAAATTCCGATCAGCTGCTATGAAGAAGAAGTCAAATAAGTCAATTGTTGACGGACGGACGACGGACGGACGGACGACGGACGGACGGATGGACGACGGACGCCACGGTATGGCATAAGCTCACCTTGGTCCTTTGGACCAGGTGAGCTAACAATGTATATTGAAATGGAATGACCAATACAATATATATTGTAATGGAATGACCAATACATAATGTATATTGTAATGGAGTGACCAATACAATGTATATTGTAATGGAGTGACCAATACAATCTATCTCAGTTGATTAAGCAACTGATTCTATTAACTCAAACATGTACAATCACCAGAAGCTATCATTGCAATGAGTGTTTGGTCCAAATTTGTCAATTTTAGAAAAACACTGCTCAGGTTTTGAATTTTTCATCTAAATTTGCGTGAGTACACAATATTCCTGGGTGTACCAAATTGTTTACATTCTTTTTGAAGTTTTGAAAATCTGAATTTGAAATATTCATATGTCACCTTTAGAATGAGTTCATTTCACAAAACTTTCAGAATTAAGCAATATAGGTCTACACATATGTAAAAATCAAATTTTAAAATTAACATCAATTTATTCTTGTTAATATGTAACCTTCACAATTCTCACAAGCTTGTCATTGTGGTCATCTCTATGGCAAAAAACACTAATTATAGTAACAATGTCCTAATTCTTAATTCAAGATACCTACCATTTCCTTACAGTGACACAATACATCTGCCATCACCATACGACCTTCAGCATCAGTATTTCCTACACGAACTCTGACCCCAGCCCTGGAGGTAATGATTTCGTCTGCCACATAACACTCTGTAATAGAAAACAGATTCGATTGTAAACGTCAAAGAGATAAATAATATTGGGGGTTTCTAGAAAAATTAGTTATATTTCACAAGTGTTGTAAATCTTTCGATACATTACAGGAATAATTAATAGGAATAAAAAGGATGAAAATCATTCAATCACAAAATAAATGTTATTCATCAAGAAACTATTAAGACAAGAATATTCTGCTTACTGTTAACGTATCTATTTTTGTGCACTTAAGTTTTGGCACATAACTAAATTTAAAAGTCTAGATTATTTGTACTATAATGAATTGGAGCAACAGTCAATATCAGAGAGGGTCACCAGTCATGATCAGCTATAAGTTATCATTCTCACAAGAGGCCCATGGGGCCTGCATTTCTCACCTGGATATTTCAGGGGTAATGTCAAAACACTGCAAGTTATATTGCAAATTCTTTTCCCAGTTTAGAATCTGCCACTCATTTAAGATTAAAAGCTTTCTATGTTGAAAAGCACTTAAAGTGCTTCTTAATCTAATGACTTATCTCTAATATAACTTTTGGGTACCCATGGGTAATAACAGCCATCATTTATATATAATATGTTAATAGGAATTCGCTAGTATACTCAAGAAATAGTGGCAAGAAGGACTGTATAAAGACGAACGGACATATACATCGGATCACAGACGAAAGGCGTTTTCAACATAAAAATTGATGCTACACAATTAGGGTTTATGGCCAAATAGACCATCTCTACAACATTTTGTAATCCATACACAACTGAGAAAAATATATTTTGATGTATGAATAGATCCTGAATGAAAGGTGATTTGAAAAGCCCATCAGCTGATGATGGTAGGCTAAAAAAAAATCAAATAACCAAAATTGAATAATTGCAAAAAGGTCACTTTACCTGATCCAACACTGTTCCTAACCATACAGAGAGCTCCAACCACTCTGAGGCCTTTTGGTTTCAACTCTGATAATGTCTGAAATAACAAAATATCCTGATTGATCATTTTATCATAGCAATCACTCACATGACCTTTTCTTCTCTCTCAAAGGATATCACTCTTAATAACAAACAATTAAATGTCAAAAATCACATGGATATCAGTATTATTGATATCAACAATGGCATTATTATCATTGGAATCTCTGACCTCAATGGTGAAATCAATGAACTACATACTGATATTACATGATAAAGATTTGGAGTACCATATCACTGCCTTACCTTGTAGACCCCCATCACTGCCTTACCTTGTAGACCCCCATCACTGCCTTACCTTGTAGACTACTATCACTATGCCATATACCATGTAGACCCCCATCACTGCCTTACCTTGTAATCTCCATCATTGCCCTACATTGTAGACCCCCATCAAAGCCTTACCTTGAAGACCCCCATCAATACCTTACCTTGTAGACCCCCACTTACCTTGAAGAATCCAGCCACAGTAGCAGCACCACATTTGTCTCTGTGCATGCCAGCCATCACTCCTCCAGCCTTTATATCAGCTCCACCTGTGTCATAGGTGATCCCCTACAGAGGTCAAGGGCAGTTTTTATGTTAACAATCTAACCTTGAGAGTTTTAATCTTAACAGGTGATATACAGGTGTTTTGAAATATTGAATTTAATTCTTTATTTTTTTCAAACAAATGTAGATGTTCAACTCCCCCAAACTTTATCATTATCATAAACAGGTTTAGCATATGCTAATATAGCATCTCAGTCTTTCAGTGGATGATCATTCCCCAAACCAAATCAGTGGATGATCATTCCCCAAACCAAATGTCAGCAATCTAGTACATAATTATATCAGACTGCTATATAATACTGAATAGTTTTGATACCTGAAGCTTACAAGCATATCTACACCTTCTGTTGCCTCATTGTTGTAACATCTGGACATCCTAGCATTAATATTGTTACAGCATAACAAAGATGTTGTGGATAAGGTGTAAATATCTCAAATCACAAAAAGAGACAAAGTTGTAAAATTCTCTACACATCAGAAATAGGCAAAACAAATACATGTACCAAGGAGATGCTAGAGTGATTACAAGACCATTGTTCTAAAACAGCCAGACAATGACTGACAACTCAATAGAAACATGCAAGAATAAAAAACAGAGAAATGTAATACGTAACTATGAGAAAAACAGTGATTTTAACTAGGAATCAAAAGAAACCTAGCTACCCCTGATGAACTTCTCCAGATATTCTCTGAGAAATACAAATAATGTAGAAACTTTCAAATGTTAAAATCTGAAATAGCCACTTAGGAGATATGCTTTGTTCTAGCATTAGTCCCACTCTTGTAAAACAACTACCAGACGTGTTTTGTTTGTTTGTTTGTTTGATTGCACTGTGAACAGCCAAGGTCATTTTGAGGTGGGGTCTCCTTGTAGTAGTTGGTGACTACCTCACTGAACAACATACAGGAGGCCCATCGCATACAATCCAAAACAATTAGGGTAGAGTGTCTTGCTCATGGACATAACCATGAAAGCAAAGACCAGCTCATTTCTCAGCTTCCTGATAAACACAAGACACCAATAAGATAAGAGTCGAGCCATGCACCTCGGACCATTACCTGAGGTTACGTTAACTTCCAGGAAGTTAATGGGAGGTTTTGTCAAACAGGAACCAGTAACAGAAGTAATTAACATGATGAATGTCAAATTTACTATAGGGTGGTAATGCAGCAATGCTGCCACAAAGAAATGGAAAGTTCTATATGCCACAAAGAAATGGAAAGTTCTATCTGCTAATTGTTATGTACCTTTCCCACCAAAAACAGGGTTTTCTCCACCTTGCCCTCCCCTTCATACTCTAGGAAGATCAGACGACCACGGTGTCTGTCCACTTCTGCAAATAAAACACATGTGGGAGTACATAGGATTAATTTGTCACCTATTAATCAAAACACAGTGTCAGGAATTGATAGTCAGATTAAATTAATATATTGAAATAAATATGACATCATTTGGCCAAATTGGAACCTAATTGATCAAAGGACTGCATTGTATATGGATCTACATACCAAAACATGTTTGTAGTGACCAGATTACCATGACAAGCTACATTTCCACCACAAATAGTGAATACACGGCTACATTTGGTCCCTAAAATTCCTTTGCTGTTTGTAATTGGTTATCTTAAAGGGAGTAGTCTGGACAAGGTTTGTCCAAAATGGTGAATTTTTATTTGGTTACTGTGTTAACAAAATGACCTTTATTTAGAAAAAAAATTACCATTATGATTGAATTCAGTGTTTAAAAAAATACCATTATGAATGAATTCAGTTTTAGGTTGTATGAAGATCTAGAAACAAGCAATGTTTTTTAAATTTTAGGTTTTGATTACTTACACCATTTGACCAAATGTGCATAGTGACCATGTTACCATGACAAACAAGAGGCCCATGGGCCTTAACGGTCATCTGACAAACACTTACACTTACAGCAGGGACACACTCCTCAATCCAGCATTATTACCATAAATTATTTATCGCAGCCAGTTATGTTTTAGATCAAATTTGGTTTTTATCCATTTAGCTTGTCCAGGAAGAGCAGCATCTTAAAGCAAAATTTTAGCCAAGTTCCCATTTTTGGGGCATGCCCCTCTGTCCCAATGGGTCAGTCAATACTCATTTATATTAATTAGGATTGCCTTTCCCCAATGATGTTTCATACTAAATATGGTTGTAATCAATTAAGGCATTAAGGAGAAATTGCATTTTTTAGAAATGTTTAACCTAAGTGCTCCTTTTGCCCCATCTTTTTTTCCCCAGGGGTCAGACCTGTCTCATTAAAAAATATGATTGCTGTCACCTTATGTTTCACATCAAATTTGGTTGTAATCCACCAAAAGGTTAGGGAGGATTAAGATTTAACAGCAAATATTCACCAAAGTTCCCCTTATGGGGCCCTGCCCCTCAGGCCCCAGGGGTCACACTAGCCTCGTTTATATAAAATATGACCACCCTTCCCAAAGGATGTTTCACACCATATTTCGTATTAATCCACCCAAGGGTTAGAGAGAAGTAGGATTTATAGCAAAAATTCACGAAAGTTCCCCTTTTGGGGCCCCGCCCCCCTGGCCCTAGGGGTCAGACCAGCCTCATTTATATAGAATATGATTGTCCTCCTCCAATGATGTTAAACACCAAATTTGGTAATAATTCACTGTGGGGGTTAGGAGGAGTAGTATTTTAAAGCAAAATTTCATCAAAGTTCCCCTTTTGGGGCCCCGCCCCTCTGGCCCCAGGGGCCACACTAGCGTCATTTATATAAAATATGATCGCCCTCGCCGAATAAATCCACCAAAGGGTTAAGGAAGAGTAGGATTTTATAGCAAAATTTCATCAAAGTTCCCCTTTTAGGGCCCCGCCCTTCTGGCCCCAGGGGCCACACCAGCCTCATTTATATAAAATATGTCCACCCTCCCCCAATGATGTTTCACACCATATCTGGTTGAAATCCATTAAGGGTTAAGGAGGAGTAGGATTTTATAGCAAAATTTCATCAAAGTTCCTCTTTTGGGGCCCCGCCCCTCTGGCCCCAGGGCTCACACCAGCCTCATTTATATAAAATATGACCACCCTCCCCCAATGATGTTTCACACCAAATTTAGTTGTAATCCACCCAAGGGTAAAGGAGGAGTAGGATTTTATAGCAAATATCCACCAAAGTTCCCCTTTTGGGGCCCCGCCCCTCTGGCCCCAGGGGCCACACTAGCGTCATTTATATAAAATATGATCGCCCTCGCCGAATAAATCCACCAAAGGGTTAAGGAAGAGTAGGATTTTATAGCAAAATTTCATCAAAGTTCCCCTTTTAGGGCCCCGCCCTTCTGGCCCCAGGGGCCACACCAGCCTCATTTATATACAAGAGGCCCATGGGCCTTAACGGTCATCTGACAAACACTTACACTTACAGCAGGGACACACACCCCAATCCAGCATTATTACCATAAATTATTTATCGCAGCCAGTTATGTTTTAGATCAAATTTGGTTTTTATCCATTTAGCTTGTCCAGGAAGAGCAGCATCATAAAGCAAAATTTTAGCCAAGTTCCCATTTTTGGGGCATGCCCCTCTGTCCCAATGGGTCAGACAAGACTCATTTATATCAATTAGGATTGCCTTTCCCCAATGATGTTTCATACTAAATATGGTTGTAATCAATTCAGGCATTAAGGAGGAATTGCATTTTTAAGAAATGTTTAACCTAAGCGCTCCTTTTGCCCCATCTTTTTTTCCCCAGGGGTCAAACCTGTCTCATTAAAAATATGATTGCCGTCACCTTATGTTTCACATCAAATTTGGTTGTAATCCACACAAAGGTTAGGGAGGATTAGGATTTAACAGCAAATATTCACCAAAGTTCCCCTTTTGGGGCCCTGCCCCTCAGGCCCCATCGGTCACACTAGCCTCGTTTATATAAAATATGACCACCCTTCCCAAAGGATGTTTCACACCATATTTCGTATTAATCCACCCAAGGGTTAGAGAGAAGTAGGATTTATAGCAAAAATTCACCAAAGTTCCCCTTTTGGGGCCCCGCCCCTCTGGCCCTAGGGGTCAAACCAGCCTCATTTATATAAAATATGACCACCCTCCTCCAATGATGTTTCACACCAAATTTGGTAATAATTCACTATGGGTGTTAGGAGGAGTAGGATTTTATAGCAAAATTTCATCAAAGTTCCCCTTTTGGGGCCCTACCCCTCTGGCCCCAGGGGCCACACCAGCCTCATTTATATAAAATATGACCACCCTCCACCAATGATGTTTCACACAATATCTGGTTGAAATCCACCAAAGGGTTAAGGACGAGTAGGATTTTATAGCAAAATTTCATCAAAGTTCCCCTTTTGGGGCCCCACCCCTCAGGCCCCAGGGGTCACACTAGCCTCATTTATATAAAATATGACCGCCCTCCCCAAATGATGTTTCACAACATATCTGGTTGAAATCCACTAAAGGGTTAAGGAGGAGTAGGATTTTATAGCAAAATTTCATCAAAGTTCCCCATTTGGGGCCCCGCCCCTCAGGCCCTAGTGGTCACACCAGCCTCATTTATATAAAATTTGACCGCCCTCCCCAAATGATGTTTCACAACATATCTGGTTGAAATCCACTGAAGGGTTAAGGAGGAGTAGGATTTTATAGCAAAATTTCATCAAAGTTCCCCATTTGGGGCCCCGCCCTCAGGCCCTAGGGGTCACACCAGCCTCATTTATATAAAATATGACCGCCCTCCCCAAATGATGTTTCACACAATATCTGGTTGAATTCCACCAAAGGGTTAAGGAGGAGTAGGATTTTATAGCAAAATTTCATCAAAGTTCCCCTTTTGGGGCCAAGCCCCTCAGGCCCCAGGGGCCACACCAACCTCATTTATATAAAATATGACTGCCCTCCCCCAATGATGTTTCACACCAAATTTAGTTGTAATCCACCCAAGGGTAAAGGAGGAGTAGGATTTTATAGCAAATATTCACCTAAGTTCCCTTTTTGGGGCCCCGCCCCTCTGGCCCCAGGGGTCAGACCAGCCTCATTTATATAAAATATGATTGCCCTCCCCAGATGATGCTTCAAACCAAATTTGGAAGTAATCCACCCAAGCGTTAAGGAGAAGTAGCGTTTTGAAAGAAAAAGTTTACGGACGGCGCACGGCGCACGGCGGACGACGACGGACGAAGCACGATGGCTATAGGTCATCCTGACCCTTTGGGTCAGATGACCTAAAAACTGTTAATTATATAACCATATCAACAATCCTTATCCCAGATTGCCAGATTGTGAAGCTCAGAATCTATAAAAATCAGATTCCTCCGATTGTTGACTAGGACCAGCTGTGGTGCTTACTGTTAGCAGCCCTGTTAACTGCAGACAGTAGTGGGTATTCCTGTTGGAACTGACCAGCATCAGCATGCACTGTTACCTGTAAATCAATAAAGCATTAGTCAACAATACTGCACAATCAGTTTTTCATTAAGAATGATCATAAAAATACATTTTTCTAATTAAAACTGATCAAAAAGGGATCTTGGCACCTACCAATTAGTGATCTTATTATTAAATTTGGTTCTATGATAGCCAGATTTTTCTCTACTGTTCACCTGACATCTAAGAGAGATCTAAGGAGAACTTTCTGTGAATTAGATATAGCAATACTAAACTTTAACTCTCAGACATTTTATTTTTTGGATCAGACTAAAAATTCAATTGGCACCATGCACCAGGTACCAAAGGGAACCTACATATGAAGTTTGAAAAAAAAATTGTCAAATTCTCAAGAAATAGTGATAACAAACTTCAACTGTAAAGATCAAAGATGACTGCCTGGTGGCTTTTTGTTTTCTGGATCAGACTCACAATCTGTGTTCAGACCCACGGTTTTTACAAAACTGATTCAAGGACAAAATATACCAAATCCTTTCATTCCTTTTAGTCATTTTGTGCCAAGGCCCGGGGATGACCACTATAAGAGTTATTCTACGCTGACCACTGTAGTTAAGTTAATAGTAACATACCTTGACCGCCGTGTTCCGGAACATTGATGTAACATACTCCTCTACCCGTGGGGCGGCCATGCGTTCTGGGTCTGATCCCCCGATGTCACGTGTCATGATTCTGTCAATCAAGAGAGAAAACATCTAATTTATAAGCAATCTGCCATTATTAGATAATTTTTATTATGTGTATTGATAGTTCCTTACAAGTATTTAGGATACTACATGACTTTTGATGATGGGCCGCAGTAGCTCAGTTGCATATATTCAGGCTGTAACACATACATGTATGAGAACCCTGTGACTTTGAAAGAAGGTTGAGGTCATTCCTTTAACAAACTTGACAGCCTTTGACCCCAGCATTCTATCGACAAAATGCCAGATTCATATCCTTTGACCCCAGTATGCTATTGACAAATATCAGGTTCGTGATCATTGACCCCCAGCATGCTATTGATAAAATATCAGGTTCATGACCCTTGACTCTAGAATGCTATAGACCAAATATCAGGTTCATGACCCGTGACTCAGGCATGCTACTGACCACCAAATATCAGATTCATGACCCTGGACCTCTTGATTATTAAAAAAAATGTACATTCTTGTATTTAACTAATTTGTCCCCATAACCTTTAAAAATCACAGGCTAAACGTGGTAGCCCTTGTTATGCTACTTTCTAATATCATTTCCCTTAACCTCTTGGTTACTGAGAAGCTGATTAAAGGAAAACATTTACAGAAGAGGCATGCGATACCTTGGCACAACCTGTAAACAATGGCCATTTTACTGGGAAATGACATTAGGTAATCAACTGATCATGCTAATTGAATCATCTCAGACATTCTTTCCTTGTTAGTATTGGGTAAATTAGGTGAATTGGGAACAATACTTAACTAGGTAGCTGTCATGACTGGTCACACTGGTGATAGACTGGTCACACTGGTGATAGACTGGTCAAACTAGTGATAGACTGGTCAAACTAGTGACAGACTGGTCAAACTAGTGACAGACTGGTCAAACTAGTGACAGACTGGTCAAACTAGTAATAGACTGGTCAAACTAGTGATAGACTGGTCAAACTAGTGATAGACTGGTCACACTGGTGACAGACTGGTCAAACTAGTGAGACTGGTCAAACTAGTGATAGACTGGTCAAACTAGTGACAGACTGGTCAAACTAGTAATAGACTGGTCAAACTAGTGAGACTGGTCAAACTAGTGATAGGCTGGTCAAACTAGTGACAGACTGGTCAAACTAGTGATAGACTGGTCAAAGTAGTGATAGGCTGGTCAAACTAGCAATAGGTTGGTCAAACTAGCAATAGGTTGGTCAAACTAGCAATAGGTTGGTCAAACTAGTGATAGACTAAGTAAACTAGAACTGTTGTCAGGATGGCTAACTAATACCCCTGCACATCTACACTTGATCATTAACATTTGTGTGAAGTTTCATTGGAATTGGTCCTTGGTTTAGGAGGAGTTGTCCGGACAAACTTAAAGTTATGGTACTTATCGGAAAACCTGGTTATAGTGACCAGTTGCCATAGCAAACATAATTCTGAGAAAAAGAAAGTGGCATGCACATCTACACTTGGTCCTCTATATTTGTGTGAAGTTTCATTGAAATCGGCCCTTCGGTTTAGGAGGAGTTGTCGTCCAGACAAACTAAAAGTTATGGTTCTTATCATAACCTGTGTATAGTTACCAGTTGCCATAGCAACCATAATTTTGAGAAAAAGAAAGTGGCATGCACATCTACACTTGATCATTGATGGTCCTCTATATTTGTGTGAAGTTTCATTGAAATCGGCCCTTATTTGGTTTAGGAGGAGCTGTCCAAACAAACCTAAAGTTATGGTTCTTATCGGAAAACCTGTTTAGAGTTACCAGTTGCCATAGCAACCATAATTTTGAGGAAAAGAAAGTGGCATGCACATCTACACATGGTCCTCTATATTTGTGTGAAGTTTCACTGAAATCGGCCCTTCGGTTTAGCCCAGCATTTCTTAATTTTTTTAATTTCTACTTTTATTCTAAGATAATAATTTACTGATCACTAAAAATGGGAGACAAAATCACTTTTTTCTTAATTAATATCACTTACCATGTCGTCTAAATGTGCATTTAAAATATCTAATGCTTTATCCTGTTTGACTAATAAAACAATTTTGGTTTATTTATGATGGAAATGACTGCACAAAAACAACTTCATGTTGTTAAAATGTTGTCACCCTAAACCCCCTACTTTGAACTATCCCGTGGTGGGAGATCTCCCACTTTGGCATCTCTTTAGGGTGGCAACCCTGTAAACTTAGGCCTGCTTCAATTTTCATATTTAACGATCTGAATGGTCATGATTTAATCAGTTGACAGAATCCTTATTGCTAATGAGACGTTATCGTACCTTCCTTTTTCCAAACCATTGGCAAGGTCAATGCCCTGGGCTACCCGCTTCAGATCATTGCACCAAACACCAAGTTTCGAGATCTTTGAACTCTTGGCTGGGAGATCCTCCCGTATCTCAAGGGGCTAAAACAAAAATACTCCTATCCATCAACACAGCATCTCTTATTTGGATAGATTATATAATAAAAGATTAAATCACCAGTTTATTTATTTTACTACAATTAAAAAACAAGTGATATCAACTTAATCATGCTTATAACTCTTGATGGCACAGATGGAAGTGTGCAAGGGGTTTTACTGTTGGAGGAAGCCAGAGTCTGGGCAATTTAACCCTGGTTGACTATGTGAAAGGCGCCAACTGACCAAATACGACTCGACTCGAGAGGCCCTATACTAGTTTGTAGTAGGTATACTTTACCACATAGACGGCCTGTAGAGCAGCTAGTGTTGTAACACTTCCGGCCTTGGGAAAACTGCTGTCTATGGGTCGGACCAGTAGGGGACATTTACATCCTGCCTGCATCGCCCTGAAATACCATTTGTACAGCGTGAAATAAGATTTTATAATTGTAGATTATTTCGATACTGAGAAACTTGAGGTATAGATTTATATTTTAACTTGAATGCCTACAAGATTCTTCTTTCTTCTGAATAATTCTATACTACATTATACAATAGTATGTGATATACCCATTAGAACTGCACTCTTGAAGGTGACCTTGAGGTATAGAATTATATTTTAACTTAAATACACGAAGATTCTTCCTTCTGAAAATGTATTTTGGTAATCATCTTCTAGGAATTGAAAAAAGCTAACATGTTTACTATGGAAAAACAATCACATACTCTCTAAATTTTTTACAAGGAATACACAAAATGAAGACTTGTTGTTGCAGAATACATTATAGTCTGATCATGGTTCTATTTCAATGCTAGGCCCTTTGTGCTCTCAAATGTGTTTAATTATCTGCAATAGCCTAGTTCTAAAAAAGCCTAGTTCTACTCTAGACCATATGGAACACTAATGCTATTAATTATGACCAAAGTGACTTGACCTTTGACCCCTGACTCTGAAAATCAAGAAAATCCATCATCTGATGAAAGGAAAAACTAAGAACTTTGACTATCCATGAGAGAGATTCTTGCTTAAATGGAAGGGCTGTCACAGTTATGTATCCCTTTGAAAACTCAATCCCTGTACTGAGCTGACTAAACCCCAAGGGGAGATTTCGGTTGGACCATGATAATATCAGTTTTATTAAAATCAACTAGTTAGCTCTTCACAAATATAACATTTTGTTGGACAAGAGACAATATGGTTTTTTTGCGATGAATTATTTGCATTCAGATTCTGAAAGAAAGCTTTCTTGAAAATCCCTTTTTCTTAATCTATGAGTGCTTAATTCAAAGCTTTCGAAAATAAATTTCCTTGAGGCCTTCTATAATTACAGATATTCTATATTGATTTTTTCTTTAAGATCAACAAAAAATGAATTTTATTGAATGTGTTTATTAGGTCATCTGACCCGAAGGGTCAGGATGACCTATAGCCATCATGCTTCGTCCGTCGTCGTCCGCCGTGCGCCGTCCGCCGTCCGTAAACTTTTCACATTTCAATCTTCTTCTCAAGTTCCACCAGTGGGATTAAGCTGAAACTTGCCAGAAATGATCCTGAGATGGTCCTGACCAAGTGTTGTTATTTTTCGGGTCGGTCCGAAATCCAAGATGGACGCCATAGCCGCCATTTTGAAAACACATTTTAAACTTCTTCTCAAGTTCCACCAGTGCTGTTGGGCTGAAACTAGCCAGAAATGATCCTGAGATGATCCTGACCAAGTGTTGTTATTTTTCGGGTCGGTCCGAAATCCAAGGTGGCCGCCATAGCCGCCATCTTGAAAAAACACATTTTAAACTTCTTCTCAAGGTCCACCAGTGCTATTGAGCTGAAACTTGCCTGAAATGATCCTGATATGATCCCGACCAAGTGTTGTTACTTTTCGGGTCGGTCCGAAATCCAAGATGGCCGCCATAGCCGCCATCTTGAAAAACACATTTTAAACTTCTTCTCAAGTTCCACCAGTGCTGTTGGGCTGAAACTTGCCAGAAATGATCCTGAGATGATCCCGACCAAGTGTTGTTATTTTTCGGGTCGGTCTGAAATTCCAAGATGGTCGCCATAACCGCCATCTTGAAAAACACATTTTAAACTTCTTCTCAAGTTCCACCAGTGCTATTGAGCTGAAACTTGCCTGAAATGATCCTGATATGATCCCGACCAAGTGTTGTTATTTTTCAGGTCGATCCGAAATCCAAGATGGCCGCCATAGCCGCCATCTTGAAAAACACATTTTAAACTTCTCAAGTTCCACCAGTGTTATTGAGCTGAAACTTGCCTGAAATGATCCTGATATGATTCCGACCAAGTGTTGTTATTTTTCGGGTCGGTCTGGAATCCAAGATGGCCGCCATGGCCGCCATCTTGAAAAACACATTTTAAACTTCTTCTCAAGTTCCAGCAGTGCTGTTTGGCTGAAACTTGCCAGAAATGATCCTGAGATGATCCCCACCAAATGTTGCTATTTTTCGGGCCGATCCGAAATCCAAGATGGCCGCCATAGCCGCCATCTTGAAAAACACATTTTAAACTTCTTCTCAAGTTCCACCAGTGCTGTTGGGCTGAAACTTGCCTGAAATTATCCTGACATGATCCCCACCAAGTGTTGTTATTTTTCGGGCTGGTCCGAAATCCAAGATGGCCGCCATAACCACCATCTTGAAAAACACATTTTAAACTTCTTCTCAAGTTCCACCAGTACTGTTTGGCTGAAACTTGCCTGAAATGTTCCTGAGATGAGTCCGACCAAGTGTGTTATTTTTTGGATTGGTCTGAAATCCAAGATGGCCGCCATGTCCGCCATCTTGAAAAACACATTTTAAACTTCTTCTCAAGTTCCATTGGTGCCATTGAGCTGGAAATGGCTGAGGATGTCGAGGAAGGCGAGCCAACATAGTGTTGTTATTTTTTTGGCCTCGTAAAAACTTTGACATGGCAGCAATGGCGGCCATTTTGTAACATGATTGCGCAATCATAGTTTTCCTGAACAACACCTATTTCAACCTTCTTCTCAAATTCCACCTGTGGGATTCAGCTCTAACTTACCAGATATTATCCTTAGATGGTCCAGACCAAGTGTTGTTATTTATTGGGTCGGTCAGAAATCCAAGATGGCCACCATGGCCAACAGTGCCGCTATATACTTGCTAGAGAGAATACATACTACAATAATATAAAGGTTTTAATTTAGAGTCAGATGACCGTTAAGGCCCCTGGGCCTCTTGTTTCCTATCTGATAGGATGACTAACTGAAAGAATTTATCAAAACTTCAATACTGCAGTAAAATGGTATGGTACACTGTAGTAACCTTTGAATGCCTTTCTTTCCTGCATCAGCAAATCGTCGCACATCATCATAGTCTCGGTTCAGAGGTCCAGTGGGAGAAAATATCTAAACAAACAATAAACTTGTCAAAGTTATTCCCCTTACTGTGAAAACAGTCCTAACCATGGTGAGTTAGCAGAATCATGGCCAGTACAATGGCTCCATACCTTATCCAGCTGACTGTTCAAAGCACTCTATATTCACAATATCAATGCGGAGATGATTTTATGAAAATTTTAATGTAGATTATAATAGACTAGACATTGTTTGAGGAAAGTTTCATATCGCAAGACTAGTAAATGTAATACAGTAATCTTGTATATTTTACCTCAATTTATAACTTACCAGCCGTCTGGATGGAATAACATCTGTATCAATCAGTGTCACGTCCTTACCAAAGGCCAAATCCACCTACAACATCAAACATCATATACAAGTATTTTCTTTATCAATGACCAGTAACTCTGAAAATTGAAGATAAACTTAATATGCAGAGCAATGAAATATGCAGTACATATAAATAATTAATTTGAGAATTAGGATCAGGTAGCTTTTATGATCTGTGCTATCTTGGATCTGATCAGTGCAAACCAAAGTTTGATATGCATTACAAGAATATTGAATAGATCAGGTCTTCATACTAACCTGGTTATAACTCTCTAGTGGAGATGGAATTGGTGAGGTTATCATACTAACCTGGTTATAACTCTCTAGTGGAGTTGGGATTGGTGAGGTTGTGGTACTAACCTGGTTATAACTCTCTATTGGAGATGGAATTGGTGAGGTTATAGTACTAACCTGGTTATAACTCTCTAGTGGAGACGGGATTGGTGAGGTTATCATACTAACCTGATTATAATTCTCTAGTGGAGACGGGATTGGTGAGGTTATCATACTAACCTGATTATAATTCTCTAGTGGAGATGGGATTTCTGAAGTTTACTAGTACTAACGTACTAACCTGGTTATAACTCTCTAGTGGAGACGGGATTGATGAGGTTGTAGTAGTAACCTGGTTATAACTCTCTATTGGAGATGGAATTGGTAAGGTTGTAGTACTAACCTGGTTATAACTCTCTAGTGGAGATGGAATTGATGAGGTTATCATACTAACCTGATTATAACTCGATCTCTAGAGGAGATGGAATTGGTGAGGTTTTAGTACTAACCTGGTTATAACTCTCTAGTGGAGATGGAATTGGTGAGGTTATAGTACTAACCTGGTTATAACTCTCTAGTGGAGAAGGAATTGGTGAAGTTATAGTACTAACCTGGTTATAACTCTCTAGTGGAGATGGGATTGGTGAGGTTATAGTACTAATACCTGCATGGTTATAACTCTCTAGTGGAGATGGAATTGATGAGGTTATCATACTAGCCTGATTATAACTCAATCTCTAGTGGAGATGGGATTGGTGAGGTTGTAGTACTAATACCTGCATGGTTATAACTCTCTAGTGGAGATGGAATTGATGAGGTTATCATACTAGCCTGATTATAACTCAATCTCTAGTGGAGATGGGATTGGTGAGGTTGTAGTACTAACCTGGTTATAACTCTCTAGTCTCTAGTGGAGATGGGATTAATGAGGTTATAGTACTAACCTGGTTATAACTCTCTAGTGGAGATGGGATTGGTGAGGTTGTAGTACTAACTTGGTTATAACTCTCTAGTGGAGATGGGTTTGGTGAGGTTGTAGTACTAACCTGGTTATAACTCTCTAGTGGAGATGGAATTGATGAGGTTATCATACTAGCCTGATTATAACTCAATCTCTAGTGGAGATGGGATTGGTGAGGTTATAGTACTAACCTGGTTATAACTCTCTAGTGGAGATAGAATTGGTGAGGTTATCATACTAACCTGATTATAACTCTCTAGTGGAGAAGGGATTGGTGAGGTTATACTACTAACCTGATTATAACTCTCTAGTGGAGATAGAATTGGTGAGGTTATAGTACTAACCTGGTTATAACTCTCTAGTGGAGATGGGATTTATGAGGTTATAGTACTAACCTGGTTATAACTCTCTAGTGGAGACAGGATTGGATAGGTTATCATACTAACCCGATTATAATTCTCTAGTGGAGATGGGATTTGTGAAGTTTACTAGTACTAACGTACTAACCTGGTTATAACTCTCTAGTGGAGACGGGATTGATGAGGTTATAGTACTAACCTGGTTATAACTCTCTATCGGAGATGGGATTGGTGAAGTTTTAGTACTAACCTGGTTATAACTCTCTAGTGGAGATGGAATTGGTGAGGTTATCATACTAACCTGGTTATAACTCTCTAGTGGAGATGGGATTAATGAGGTTATAGTACTAACCTGGTTATAACTCTCTATTGGAGATAGAATTAATGAGGCTGTAAGTACTAACCTGGTTATATTTCTCCAGTGGAGCCTTCAAACATTCCAGATTGTCATTAACGCCTGATAATTTAGTCACACTATCTGTTACCACAACAACACCATCAAACTGTGTATCCTTGACATCAAGGCAGGGAATCAGTTCTGGAAGTCTGCAAATATCACAAGTGCCTAGCGTCAATAGTTCAGTATATGATCAAGTGCCTAGTGTCAATAGTTAAGTATATATGATAAAGTGACTAGCGTCAATAGTTCCGTATATAATCAAGTGACTAGCGTCAATAGTTCAGTATATGATAAAGTGACTAGTGTCAATAGTTCAGTATATATGATAAAGTGACTAGCGTCAATAGTTCAGTATATATGATAAAGTGACTAGCGTCAATAGTTCCGTATATAATCAAGTGACTAGCGTCAATAGTTCCGTATATAATCAAGTGACTAGCGTCAATAGTTCAGTATATGATAAAGTAACTAGCGTCAATAGTTCAGTATATATGATCAAGTGCCTAGTGTCAATAGTTCCGTATATAATCAAGTGACTAGCGTCAATAGTTCCGTATATAATCAAGTGACTAGCGTCAATAGTTCCGTATATAATCAAGTGACTAGCGTCAATAGTTCCGTATATAATCAAGTGACTAGCGTCAATAGTTCCGTATATAATCAAGTGACTAGCGTCAATAGTTCAGTATATAATCAAGTGACTAGCGTCAATAGTTCCGTATATAATCAAGTGACTAGCGTCAATAGTTCCGTATATAATCAAGTGACTAGCGTCAATAGTTCCGTATATAATCAAGTGACTAGCGTCAATAGTTCCGTATATAATCAAGTGACTAGCGTCAATAGTTCAGTATATCATCAAGTGCCTAGCGTCAATAGTTCAGTATATGATCAAGTGCCTAGTGTCAATAGTTCAGTATATATGATCAAGTAACTAGCGTCAATAGTTCAGTATTATGATGAAGAATAAGAATATTAATACCCCGGGAGTGGAATGTACCCAGTTATCATCTTCCTCACTAAAACTTGTAAACTGCATGTATGTACTGATCAAAATGTGACAATTAACATGAAAGAACAACTAATGATCTAAAGATCAAAAATATTTGCCAACTTTATTGTAATCCTGATGTTGTGGGTTTCATTTCCAGATTTACTTTATATAGGATAAAATACATTGGTGATATAATTACATATATTAAATGTATACAAAATACACATTCATGTACAGACTACGGAGCACACCTAGCTCTTCTGATTATAAAGAAGAAGTTGTTTAAATATTTTAAACGTCTTTGACTAACTGTGAGTTTGAAAATATATTAAGGTCATCCATTGAACATCAACAACCTACATTGTTCATCCCAGCAAATCACTGGTCAAATATCATCACTCTAAGAAGCCTTTTGAGTTTCCAGAAGATTTTGTTCAATGGTTCTAAACAAATTAGACCTCTGTGACCTTGGATGTAAGTCAAGGTCATTGAGCTAGGCCCAATATAAGGTACAGGTCCTCCTGGTTATTGAGAAATTGCTTAAGAATTCAAACACATTGGACACCTGTAACTTTTAAAGTTGGACACAGGTCATTCAGTTTAGCAAACTTGATAGCCCTTATCACCCAAGCATGCTACAGGCCCCATATCAGGGACTCTTTGTTATTGAGAAGAAGTTGTTCTAATATTTTAGAACAACTGTGACCTTGAATGAACTTGATAGCCCTTCATCCCAGCATGCTACTGGCCTGATATCAGGTCTCTAAGCCTCTTGGTTGTTGTGAAGAAGTTGTTTAAATAAAAGGTTGACACCAGATTGACGCCATAGATACCACAGCATAAGCTCGTCACTTGCACTTTGAACAGGTGAGCTAAAAACCAAAAGGCTGCGGCCGCAGCATGCAAATAGAGGACCAAACTACCATTGTATATACAATTTCAATGTTGACAAAGCTCCCTCTTTACCATTATAATCCCATCCTATTTTTTGTCTAAATATATTTGACATTAACTTTAGTATAGGGTTATTTTATGTGTAGTGCATATATGTACATGTAAGTATAGGAGAAATCACAATATCCGGAACACCTTCCTATCTTTTATTTAGAAATGAGCAAACATTGCATCATATGTATTTGTGAGTTGAAGATTTTAGCAGATAATTATTTGTTTCTGAACAATCATAAGTGAAAATTTTTATCCATCATTTCATGATCAGCACTGATCATCTTTGTATAAAGCACTTTTCAGTCCAGATTACAGGGTAAACACTGTTTACGCTGTCCATTAGCCCCAGGGTATATTACCTGGCTGCTAACACAGGTATGTTTATAATACATGTACCTTTATTAAAATACATTACAAATTGAGCACATAAATATAACATTACACATTAATTACAACATTTCCTAAAACATATCATAATAATTTAAAATACAAATATTACACTACTACATCATCAGTGAAAATAAAATATTATAAAGTTTGTCTTTAGTTAATCATTAAGCCGGAGAGTCTTTTCCCTGAAAACTGGGCCTCATTTTTACACCTGTATATCATAGATACTATTACTTTGATTTCAGAAATATCCTTCCAGCACTACTGAAGAACTAGGGATAACAATCTTCAACTGTCAAAATCCAAGAAGGCTGCCTATTCACCATTTTGTTTTCCTGATCAATCTAAAAATTGAATGGGCACAACTAGACAACAAACTTTCAATATCAAAATCCAAGATGGCTGTCTGTCGGTTATTCTAGATCTATGTTTTGAATAAATAAGACTCAAAACCAAATGGCACAACTATATTATATTAAGGGAGCAAGGGGATGCATGCTTCAAATACTTCTCAAGAAAAAGTTACAAACTATAAAGTCATAGATGTCCACACAATAGCCATCTTATTTTTGGTTCAGACTGCAAATAATTTTTTGTTTTCCTGATCAGACTCAAAATTAAAAGGGAAGAACTAGGGACCATGGGGAACATGTAGCTGATGAAATCTAAAAATGATGATGCAATATCCCACCTTTCTCACATATACGTCACTTGTTAGTCATAAGAATTTCTTGGTAATATTATAATTAGCCTAGCTATAGTCAAAGCAGAATGACCTGTCACGTTGACCTTTTCGTGGAATATTCAAAGTGGGTACCGTAGTTCCATTTGTGCTCAGGTGTGTTATCAAAACATATTGATTAGGAACACTACTGTGTCTAAGCAGCAGGATCTGTTTTGGACCATTTGTTTTTATTACAATTTTATATTGACAACACAGGAATCGATTGTATCATTCATTTGCATGGTTAATACACATATTCAAGTAACTATGTGATCAATTGTTCACAAGATAACAGTTTTGTTGCTAAATCTAGACCAGTATAAATACACATTATGCAGCTGACGATAAGGTTTGTTACATTATAAACAACTAACAGGTATATGTATATATACATAGCACATATTTCCCCTAAATGACTATAGACTCGTCTGTAATCAATATGCTAATCAAAGTTCAACACGACCGGTCATTCTGATCGGACTATACAAGGAAATCATGTTTGTACATATAGAGACCTAAATATAGAATATACAGAGGTGTCTGATAGCTACACTTCAGAGATACCTGTATTATCACAATGTTACTGTTATGTTGATACATGCTTCTGGTGTGCTTAATAACTATTGTCTGCTTCATAAATAAATCATCAGGGCTGTCTAATAAATTAAAACGAAACATTCCAAAATTTTCTTCTATACGAGTTGTTCAAAATGATTAATTATATAAAATATCTATAATAATTTTAAGTTTTGAACACTAATTGTATGAAGTATGTACTCTATTCTTTACATCACAACTTAATTAATGCAGTCTTATTCACAAATTGCTATTTGAGTACACCAGAAGCATATATTAAAAGTCTTTAAAATGCAGATACATTATTGTATATGCATAAACATGTTTTAATAAATTCCTGGAATTGGGTTAACTATAACAGATTGAGAAATATTAACAAGAAAGACTTATGACTAACAACTATTTGGGTTAACATGTTCCGTGTGTTGAAGTGATGTATGTTGGAAAAATGGAGCATTCGTGTTGCATCATCTTTTTATGTCCACATCATCAGATGGTGTGCTGTAGTCCACATAATCAGATGGTGTGCTGTAGTCCACATCATCAGATGGTGTGCTGTAGACCACATCATCAGATTGTGTGCTGTAGTCCACATCATCAGATGGTGTGCTGTAGTCCACATCATCAGATGGTGTGCTGTAGACCACATCATCAGATGGTGTGCTGTAGACCACATCATCAGATGGTGTGCTGTAGTCCACATCATCAGATTGTGTGCTGTAGTCCACATCATCAGATTGTGTGCTGTAGTCCACATCATCAGATTGTGTGCTGTAGTCCACATCATCAGATTGTGTGCTGTAGTCCACATCATCAGATAGTGTGCTGTAGTCCACATCATCAGATTGTGTGCTGTAGACCACATCATCAGATGGTGTGCTGTAGACCACATCATCAGATTGTGTGCTGTAGACCACATCATCAGATGGTGTGCTGTAGTCCACATCATCAGATTGTGTGCTGTAGTCCACATCATCAGATGGTGTGCTGTAGACCACATCATCAGATTGTGTGCTGTAGACCACATCATCAGATTGTGTGCTGTAGTCCACATCATCAGATTGTGTGCTGTAGTCCACATCATCAGATGGTGTGCTGTAGACCACATCATCAGATGGTGTGCTGTAGTCCACATCATCAGATGGTGTGCTGTAGACCACATCATCAGATTGTGTGCTGTAGTCCACATCATCAGATTGTGTGCTGTAGTCCACATCATCAGATTGTGTGCTGTAGTCCACATCATCAGATAGTGTGCTGTAGTCCACATCATCAGATTGTGTGCTGTAGACCACATCATCAGATGGTGTGCTGTAGTCCACATCATCAGATGGTGTGCTGTAGACCACATCATCAGATGGTGTGCTGTAGACCACATCATCAGATGGTGTGCTGTAGTCCACATCATCAGATTGTGTGCTGTAGTCCACATCATCAGATTGTGTGCTGTAGTCCACATCATCAGATTGTGTGCTGTAGTCCACATCATCAGATTGTGTGCTGTAGTCCACATCATCAGATTGTGTGCTGTAGTCCACATCAGATTGTGTGCTGTAGTCCACATCATCAGATAGTGTGCTGTAGTCCACATCATCAGATTGTGTGCTGTAGACCACATCATCAGATGGTGTGCTGTAGACCACATCATCAGATTGTGTGCTGTAGACCACATCATCAGATGGTGTGCTGTAGTCCACATCATCAGATTGTGTGCTGTAGTCCACATCATCAGATGGTGTGCTGTAGACCACATCATCAGATTGTGTGCTGTAGACCACATCATCAGATTGTGTGCTGTAGTCCACATCATCAGATTGTGTGCTGTAGTCCACATCATCAGATTGTGTGCTGTAGTCCACATCATCAGATTGTGTGCTGTAGACCACATCATCAGATTGTGTGCTGTAGTCCACATCATCAGATTGTGTGCTGTAGTCCACATCATCAGATTGTGTGCTGTAGTCCACATCATCAGATTGTGTGCTGTAGACCACATCATCAGATTGTGTGCTGTAGACCACATCATCAGATTGTGTGCTGTAGTCCACATCATCAGATTGTGTGCTGTAGACCACATCATCAGATTGTGTGCTGTAGTCCACATCATCAGATGGTGTGCTGTAGTCCACATCATCAGATGGTGTGTTGTAGTCCACATCATCAGATGGTGTGCTGTAGTCCACATCATCAGATGGTGTGCTGTAGACCACATCATCAGATGGTGTGCTGTAGTCCACATCATCAGATTGTGTGCTGTAGACCACATCATCAGATGGTGTGCTGTAGTCCACATCATCAGATTGTGTGCTGTAGTCCACATCATCAGATTGTGTGCTGTAGGCCACATCATCAGATTGTGTGCTGTAGTCCACATCATCAGATTGTGTGCTGTAGTCCACATCATCAGATTGTGTGCTGTAGTCCACATCATCAGATTGTGTGCTGTAGGCTATAAATAAATGGCGTTGCACAGTCAGTGGTCTGTCCTTCGGGGAAAAAACAATCTTGTTTCTTTGGTGTCGCTCTATCCATTAAAAACAATCCTATTTTGTCATCTAATTTCAGAGCAAATGATCAATCTATAATTATTTTAATTGCTATTTAAAACTCCTGCTATATACATTATATAATATCAATTAAGGTGCTTCAGTACACTTGTGCAGAGTAAGATTTGAGAAATAACCGAACGGTCTATAATTAATGATGAACCCTCCACGAATATTTTGATGTGGTATACTTACAGAAACATTAAAAATAGATACAGGGCATTTCAATATAAAATTGTTTGAACTAGATAAAATAACCAGAATCTACATGTAGTTTATATAAGGCTTTTGTTTTTTTGGGGTTTTTTTCTTCAAATGATCAAAGAGTGATGTATTGATAATTTTCATGATAAAAACGGCTTTTCATATTCATGTAAAACCATAAATTGTCTAATTAGAGCTTTTTCACATTGTTTAAAAATAAAAAATAATATTGGCATGACATATCAACACTATCAAAATGATATTATTATAACAGTTTCATAAACAATTTTTTTTTTAGATAAGCTCTCTCAATTCTTTAGCTTTTCATTACACCCCAAGGAGGTGTGTAAGTTAACCAGACATAGGTATGTATGTGGCTAACCCGTGTAGACTTATTCCATGAGTGTCTTGACAAAGATGACCCGGCAAACGTTCGTCGGCTAGTCAACTTTACGATGAATTTCTCAAATTTTCATACAAAAGCTTAAGATCACTGATCAACACCAGTCTTTATTGATATCAACTTTATAGTTGGCATAAATCTAATAATTATATATTGATTTAGCATTCCGTTATTAGATCTACAATGTATATATTTGATATGTTGAATAGTTTATGCTATGCAGAGACACATATACATATATACGGTACGTCTCTGATATATGGGGATACAATTGAACTGTCATTACCTTTGCTTATTATGGTAACACCATAAGGCGCTGTAATATTATATCATGAACATATAGGAAATATACACAATACCTGAAAATCTGACGTACATGCTGCACACAGGCCCCTTACGTGCGCGAGTTATATTATCTATCGATCGATAGATCGCAACATCGCCACTAGGCCTAGTGAATTCGGACGAGTAGACATTTTAGTGACCTGTAGATATCTTTTCAGTTCCACTGACTTGCCTCGTATTACATTTAACACACACATACCTAAATAGCTAAATTTGTATATCCAAATTAACACCAGGAGAGTCCCTGGGACCCATCACAAACATGCACACTTACCCGGTGTTGTCCATGCTGGTGCTGTTTGGCCTATAGTGCAGGGATCTTATTATACGTCCCTGGCCTATGTGCTGTGTTTCAGAATCGAAAGAAGAAAATCCACGTGACAATTCTATGTATAGAACGGACTCACCAAGGTCAGATTATACCCAATGGTTGATATCTCGTGATGTCATAAATGTCATAGGTCAACCGATAAGGGATCAGATGTAGGCTATACTCGATCGGTACTTCTTGCAATTGCATTTAGGCCTAATTAAAGACACTGCATGCGTACTTGCATCAGAACATTTAATTTACAGACCTCTTTATAAGATAATTACTTTTAAAGAAATAAAGTGCAAACTCAACCAGATATGTTGTTGTTGTTTTGTTTGTTCTCTCTCTCTCTCATTTTTTGATGTTTCGTTTTTAACATTTGAACTGATTAATATACATGCTTGACCACCGTGTGATTTTTGAAGAAAATAAAACATTTGAAAATGCCATTAAAATATTAGGCTACTAAATACCTCGATTTTTAATTACTTTAACAAAAGTTATTTTTTCTTCAACGCGGTGGTCGCGTTATTAATCATTAATCAGATCAACTGCTATCTAACCGAAATATTCAGAATAATAATAAAAACTTTTTCATTGAGTTCGCCCCGCCCGTGACTTTAAACCTATACGTATTTCTGCTGATTTAAATCTTTGAAAACAAGCTTGCAGTTTTGTGTTACATGCAACACTCGTCCTCTGTCGTCAATAGAATTTTCTAATCAACACCGACCTTGATAATAACAGAGACGTATATACCAATCTCTGATAATAATTAACACAAGCTTCATTTTAACAGAGACCTATATTAATATTTAGTATATAGGTCTCTGATTTTAACAATCATTTCTTAACTATTTTATGAGGCTGATCGTGAAATGAGAATATGCTATTATATTAAATATCAAAACGGCTTGCCATATGGTGATGAACACAGGGGGTATAGGCGCGGACCTACGTCACACAAAAAAAAAAAATAAGGATATGTAGAGGAGTCGTGGGACGGGCCATACTCGGGAAAGGCTTCTTTTTTTTTAATCTGACAATAATTTTTTGTGTGACATAGGTCCGCGCCTACCCCCCGTGGTGATGAACACCTTGTTTCAGTGACAGTGACCTTTGAGTTTGAGTTAACATTTTGACTTGGTATTGTCAGAGACCTATGTTAGTATATAGGTCTCTGGTATGTTAAAGTACAAGAAAATTAGCACTATTCCATTAAAATATTTACCCGGCCCGAGTATGTACTCCAAAATAGATATCTTCTATCCCTGGCTGTTGGATTTCCACCCTATTTGCCTACTTCTATGTAATTTAGCAAATAAAATGTATAGGTGGTACCCCTAAACAAAACTTCTTTTGGGGCCGCGGTGGCCGAGTGGTTAAGGTGTCCCGACACTTTATCACTAACCCTCCACCTATGTTCGAAACCTATGTGGGGCAGTTGCTAGGTACTGACCGTAGGCCGGTGGTTTTTCTCCGGGTACTCCGGCTTTCGTATTGAACACCCTTGGCTAGCGAAGTTGGTCCTCAATCTAATTAAAATTAGACTTGTAATTTCCACTCCTCTACGATACTCTACGATACACTGCAATTAGTTCTAATTTAACTGCTCATTGTGTAAATACATTTCATAAGCATTGGCTCGGCGGCATCATAGTTGAAGTTTTATTTATGTACTGTTTTGGTTGGAAGCTGTAGATTAGAATGACCGTATGAATTCTTGTGGGGCATAACTTGTGAGGGAGGCCGGATGAGCTGACATCCGAGTTCATTTTAGAAAGTCTTATGTATGAAGGTCAGTCAAAAATTATCCTTATCAGCAGCATAATTGTAGTGCGACAGGATTCTGCCAAAGGGGCATATTTCGTTTAGGGTGTTTGGAGAGAACGGTCGGTCAGGAGTCTGGAAGTCAGATGGTAAAGAGGAGGTCTGGAGTGGAGTATTTGTAGTTTTAGAGCAGAGAATAGAAGTTAGGAGACGTGGAGGAGCGACTCGAGAAGATAGGCCAGAGATCGGATAGAATACTAGTACTAGTAGAGTTACTGCTCTGTGGAAATGAACATCTGCCCTTAGACACAAACATAATTATATCAAGAAATGTCGAATGTTTAAAAAAAACCAGGAATAGATTTAACAATCATTGATTTATTTTCTTTTCCCTTTGCTTTTGAATCTTCGGAGAACAATGTTAGAAGAGTATTCAATTGATGACCTTCAAGTTTTACTCTTACTATAAAAAATTCTGCTGAAAAACTTTTAAAGATATTTTGCAGATCAAATGGGAAAAGGTTTTTCTTTCTCAAACTGATACAAACATGTGGTGCCAGTGTGCTTACTTTTCAGTTTTTCATGAAAATATTCTTAAGTGCTCCAGCTACACTAAAATGTGAAAATGAAATACAAAACCTCTGTAATTTCCCACTGTTGATTATTATTTTCATTGTAATGATCAATGTAAAGTTTTACAACAAAAATGGATTAGACACATTCCAAATTGCCAATACAATGATTGTTTTAGTGAAAACAGAGTCCAAAAATGTGAAATTGACATCGAAAATGCAAGAAAAAAGTTTTACAGCAAAAATGGATTAGGAACATTCAAAATTGCCAACACAATAATTGTTTTAGATACAATGTTGCTATAGAATTGCAATTTTTTGTTATACATTACAAAACCTTTTTATGCAAGATCGAAATGAGACTTCAACGTGACTGAAACCTCAGAAGAGCGGATCCTTTATTTATTTTTATTCGGCTGTGAACTATCGTCAATATCTCGTTAAATACGATAACATCAGTGAAAATGAATTATTGTAAGGGTTTCTTTATTCTTTCGTTAAACCTCTTAAACCTTTAAAGTCTTTTACCTAAAAACTGAACGTCATTTTTACACATATGTCATAGAAACTGTGACTTTGATTTCAGAAATATCCTTCAAGCACTTCTGCTGAAATAGGGAAAACAAACTTCAACTGTAAAAATTCAAGATGGCTGCTACTCCACCATTTTGTTTTCCTGATCAATTTTAAAATTGAATGGACACAACTCGACAACAAACTTTCAATATCAAAATCCAAGATGGCCGTCTGTCTGTCAGTCATTCAATTTTTTGGATAGGACTCAAAACCAAATCGCACAACTAAATATATTAATGCACCAAGGGGAACCCACATGTGAAGTTTGTGAAAAATGCTTCCAATACTTCTCAAGAAATCGTTACAAACAGTAAAGTCATAGATGTCTGCGCAATAGCCATCTTATTGTTTGGTTCAGACTGAAAGTCATTTTGTTTTCCTGATCAGACTCAAAATTAAAAGGAAAGAACTAGGGACCATGGGGAACATGTAGCTGATGAAATCTAAAAATGATGATGCAATATTCCACCTTTCCCACATATACGTCACTTGTTAGTCATGAGAATTTCTTGGTAATATTATAATTAGCCTAGCCACCTGAAAATCATGTTTGCACATACAGAGATCTAAATATAGAATATACCGAGTTGTCTGATAAAATTTCTATCAAAAGCCACCACCCTAATCACAATGATAATGTTATGTTGATACATGCTTCTGGTGTGCTTAATAAATATTGTCTGCTTCGTGAATAAGTCACTAAGACTGTCTACTAAATTAAGCAAAGGGACATTCTAAAATTGTCTTCTACAAGAATTGTTCAAAAATAATTTATTTAGTAATACATATATGAAATTTTTTTTATACTAATTTAAGTATTGAACGCTGGTCGTATGAAATATGTACTAGACTATATTTCTTTCATGACAACATAACTAAAGTATACATGTATATATAATGCAGCCTTATTAATCAGTTGCTAATTGAGTACACCAGAAGTATATATTAGAAGTTTTTGAAATGCAGATATATGCATAAAAGTATTGAACACTGGTCAAACTAAGTGAAGTGTGATGTATATTACCATTACTAGTATTTACACCATGTAAATGAATACTTATTGACCACACCAGGGTCCAGTTGTTCGTTAGGCCACATCAGGACCCAGTTGTTCGGTAGACCACATCAGGACCCAGTTGTTCGGTACGCCACACCAGGGCCCAGTTGTTCGGTAGGCCACACCAGGGTCCAGTTGTTCGGTAGGCCACACCAGGGTCCAGTTGTTCGGTAGGCCACACCTGGGACCAGTTGTTCGGTAGGCCACACCAGGGCCCACTTGTTCAGCAGGTGATTAGGCTAATCACAATTTAACAACAATTTTCAAATCGTGATGAAATAATTCCTGGTGACACTAACCTGACAACATTTTATGAAGCTATAACACTCATCAGTATCTTCCTACCTGCCCATTTCAAAGTATACACACACTGGGGTTTGGAAGTAAAGGGGAAAATGTGATTTTCACTTAATCAAGTGATTTTAAAAGCTAATCACCTTTTGAATAACTTGGCCCAGGAACATATCAAGGTCTCTGAAATGCAAATATCTGCATAAACATGTATTAAATTCCTGGTATTAGGCTAATTATAGCACTTCCAAGAAATACCCTTATGACTAATGAATATTTGGGAATTGAGTGAACGTTTGTTCGATATATAACTACCTTATAATAATATCTGGGTCTAAATTTCACTCTCATCTGACCGTAGCAGTACATTAGAGCGAATAGATTAAATCATAATAATTTGGATTATACATTTAATTAAATATGTTAAACAAGTTCCCTGTGTTATAGTGCCGTATTGGAAAGGCTTGCGTCATCTTGATCATCATTATATGGTATGCTATAGGTCTGTCAATCCGTAAAATCAATCCTATTTCGTGGTCTGATTCCAGAGCAAATGATGATTAATTCATAATGATTGTAATTGCTAATTAAAACACATGCTGCACACATTATACGGACCTACAGCTGTTCCAAGAAGGACTATATTTCTGAATATTACGTCATATCCCATAAAATATCTAAGTTACGACCCGGTTGTCTACCTCTATAGTGATAGAGATTGGTCGTTACATAAACTTACCCTGAGGACCAACGATTAATTATGTCCGAAATACATTTCCTATGTGAATGTCCTACTTACAACGATATACGTATATTTCAACAATCTAGTACACTATGTAACGATTTTTAAATGTCAGAGACAAGTTTTAATATATTTTGCAAACTAATGATTTTCGGTACTAAAGTAAAGTATCTTATATAATTTATAATGAAGCATTGACATGCGCTCTTAGGTTAAATGATCAGAACAAAACTTGTTAATATATATGACTCCATTACCTATCTGGATTTAGTTATGCATCTATCAATACTACAATAATGTAGCTTTTAGATGAGATGGCCTTTTTTTGTCAACCATGTCATTCAACATCCGGCAAAATATCCCTAAACCCTCCATCAGCAATAACATTGTCATTTTTCTCCAGCCACGAGAGACTATCTATGGTGTTTTTTTTGTGATTTTCACATCATTATCCCTTTCAAGAATGTAACCATCAGACAGGGCTATTTCTGGTCACAGTAGGGGATCCTCTGGAGCTTGTGATCAGAACTCTAAGGAATGAAGATATATTATATGTACAGTCAATTATGACAGTCGTCTGCATGCCAAAAAATGCTTCGGAGAGCAGTTTGTTGTGCTCTAGAACACTTTGTCTTGTAAGATGCTCACGTCCAAGGAACAATGGAATAATAGTGATGTGTAATGTTTTTACTATGGAATGAACTGTTTTCGATGATACTGGAAAGTGACCCTGTTAAAAAGAGTTGAACACTGTTTCCATACGTTCGTCTTCATTTTTACCCAGAACAACAGTTGTGCATCCTTGTGGTTTCGAGTGTATATATACCAGTGCCAATAGAGGACCAACAATGTGAAAGAATGTCTAGAAACTGTGTTCTAGTCCAACCTGTCCAGGCTTTACAATCTGCATCATCCAGAGAGGAGTAACGTAGAGTAAAGAAAGACCCCTGTTTTCATAGCGTATGTGATATCTCCAAAAGATCATTGATGATTTCCTTTGATCTGGAAGGTAACTGGGAAGTCAGCATTTCTCTTTCATCAGTTCGAATTTCAACGTCAGGGTTAAGATCTTTCCCAATGAGATCATATGAACTAATACATGAGGACCAAGGACACCATAGTTTGTGATGAAAGATGAGTTGGTGTTTTGATTGAAACTCCTCATACATAATGTACATTTGGCGTGGGAAGACTGGCCATAAAATAGATCATCTATGGGATAATAATGGGATAAGCTGCCACGTATACTCATCAACACCAACGTTTTGATCTTCAGGTTGTGGCTTTCGTTTCTGATAATTCTTTAAACACTTCGCACACATGCTAATCTCTTGATCATTAGCAAAGTTATTGCCATCTGCTTTTAAAACATCAAGTTACCAATTGTTACCATGTAATGTATCGTATTTTATGTCCTTATTATAATTAAAATCGATCGTCATTTAAAGACGTGGCCTCCATAAGTATGTCAGCATTACGGTACTTGAATGCATGCTACAAGTTGTTCATTAAGGTCTGGAGTGTTACATGGTGGTCTGCTATGTCTTCTATCGTTCAACAAGTCATTGAGGTGACACACATCAAAGCCAAAAATCAACACCTTGCATAAATGGTGAAGTTTTGATCTTAAGGCAGGAATGGGGTAAGTAATAAAGCTCCCTTTACGCTAAATATTTTTGAATGAACTGAATATGGAAGACATTCACAATGTCCTTTGATCACAAAATTTTGTGTTTTTTCACAAAATGCTTAAAAATAACTATTATCGGCGATATACTCATTGTTTTAGTATTTTGGTATTGAGTTTATCGTTCAAACTTTCCTATTTTGTTAAAATAAACCATTCATTGTAAACGTTTTATGACATCAATCTGCATTCTTAGTTTAGTAATTAATTTACTTAATAAGTTAATAAGGCGAGTGCATCATCGATTAATTTGGGTTGATTGTACAACCAAGGGGACCAATTTTGATGGCACATAGCAATATATCAGTGAGTCGTCTCCAAGTGTAACAAAAAACTTAAGGCTAAGCACTATAGGAAATTAAAATTGCTGGAAACCCCACCTTTAATTTGTTGGTCAAGATACCTGGTACATTTTATGTAGGAGGCAAAGCTAAGGAAATTTGCATGTATGCTTAAGTTACATTTAGGTTTTCCTAGTTGATAAATAGATAGCAAAACAACAAAGAATTTGTTATCTATTAATCCGGAAGAGTTATTACCCTTGGTTTATTTCAGTACTTTCCTGCACCAGTAGATTACCTGTGAGCTATACACTGAATTTACTTGTTTTACAGCGGGTATCTGTTTTCCAATCAACATTGGTGTCCAAAATTACTTATACTTATTTAGTAGTTATAAGTAAGGTTATGTTACTCATCTGAAGATATATCTAATATATTAAAGTGTACAACACCTATATATACATGCATCAAGCATTTGTGTAGAAACAAGAAAATTAAGAACACATTACAGTCTGCATCATCTTTGCTAGCCAAGGATTTTGTTCATTTACACGTATATATATCACCTTTGACAGATTGAGCTCTGTTTTCTAAGTTTTCAAATTATTCTGCCATTACTTTCCAGGGCATTCAATGAAATTGAATCTTACATACAGGTTTTGACAGTTTGTGTAGATATAGTAATTGTGGTGGCTAGTACTACTGAGTCGCATTGTCAACAGGGAAAAAAATATTTGGGGAAATATTCTCTGTATTTGGTCAGCAGGAAGGGATAATTGACTATTCTAAATATAAATGACAACTAATATTCAAAGGAACTTCATTGGCAGCCACTATCGCTGAAACAGTCTTAAAAGTTATGCTAGTATAGAGAGCGATAACTGTGTCTGCTAGCAGGGTGGCAGTGGAGGGAAATTGAAAGCAAGGCAAAATTTACCTTTAAAGAGTGAATACAAAATTATGAACCTTAGCCAGTAAAAACGGCACCTGTTATACAAGTTGTACAATCTAAACATACTGTAACACAAGAAACCTTAACTCATACATTTCTATTTATACTTGTTTATTTTCTCAGACACAAAAGAAAAAACATGATCTACATTTCCATACAAACAACCATCACATATTACAATTCACATTTAAGTTTTGATAACCAGCTCTTAAGTTAATACATCGATCTCTGGTAATATAAATTTCAAAATTCTAGCAGAAACTGTTGATGCATTCTAGTAGGAATGGGTACAATAATTTATAATTCTAGCAGAAATGGATACTGTAAAGTACAACTTGCACGTTGATTTATTGTAAAAGACTTAAGAATCATTATCACAGTCCATTGTATTTGTAATGAAGTCAGATAGGACATTAGCAATGTGTTTCCTTTTGATATCCTTACATACCTACAATCACACATTAAAATTTTGACCTTCAAAGTTGGTGAAAGTGCCAACTTTTTAAGGGTCAAAGTTCAAGGTCACTTTCCTACCCTCATTTTTTATTGTTAGTAAGGTAACAGTTAACAGAGTGATACGCAGGAGTTTTCTTAAACTGAAAATAAGAAAATAAATGAGAAGTGTTGATGGTATTGATCAAGTAATGGAGTTGTACAGTGGTAACACACTTGCCTTTCCCTAGACAGGCAGGCTTTGATTCTCTGATCAGATGTGAAAAGGTATGGGGTCACCTGCTTGACCATATGGATTTTCTCTGGGTACCCCGGTTTCTCCCCACAGTAATATCCCTTGTGTCCTTCCATCCAGTTAACAAGTTAGATTAGTTTGTAATACATTGTATTTGTTTTACAATTGTTGTAAAATAAAAAAAGCTTCCAGTAATGAGATTTTTAGCTGGAGGTAATTTTTTCATATTTATAAACAATAGGTAGCAATCTGGTCCCTTGATATCAACAGCATGTTAAGTCCTTCTCTGCTATCCGTTGTACTACATAAATCTATTACTGAAGGTGAGAGCAACATACACATCCAATTCATTTCTGCAATTCATAATCCATACTGGTTTGCTCAGTGAGTTTGTCAAAAACAAAACAAAAACAAACAAAAAACATCTATTAGATAGCATTTCAAAACAAGAATTCAACAAAATTAAGTGTCTCGCTGTCCAAATTTAGACTCTTAAAAAGGAAATAAAATAAAATAATTAAAAATAAAATAAAATTGTGATTGAATGAGATACAATCATGTTGTAAAAGTCCAGAGTAGCTACACATTCTTTAAACAACAACTTAACAGTTATTTATAATAGATTCTACAAGCAATTTTAACTTTGTGATGTGCAAACAAAAATAAAACTAGAGAAGGCCTGAAACATTTATACCCTTTGCTTTAAGGGAAAAGAGCTAAATGGAAAAGTAAAGTTAAAAACATTTAAAAATTAAGAAGAAAAAAAGAGAAAATAAATCCACTTTGGCTATACAGCAATGGTATTTAACCACCAAAAGAAGTTTTAAGTAAAATACATGTTCAGGGATTAAGTAGATGCCTTCAACCATTTTTGAGTGTTTCTTATTAAAGTCCTGTATTGTGACAAATTAGTTTTACAGAGAAGTATGTTATATACAGAGAACAAGTCTTTCAAGATGGTCACTTGAAATTTCAGTTACAACCAAATAGAACCTTACCCACAAACTTAAAGAAAGTCTTGTCTCTGTACCTTCATCTACATCCAAGATGGTAGCAATTGTAGCCATTTTGAATGTGGTACAGGTTCAAACTTTAGTAAAAACAACTTATAGACTCTACACAACTAATTAGAGAAATTCACAATACAACTTTAATAGGAAGACAAATGTCATACAGTAATCAGTATATGGTAATACCTGGTGGAGGATTCAAATCAACAACAAGAGGCCCAGATGGCCTGTATAGCTCACCTGGATATTACAGTGATTATGACAAAACACTAAAATTATAAAGATTTCAAAGAATTTGCTATTTTTCCCCTATTGGGATGCCGCTCCTCAGGCCCCTGTGCTGGCAAGACCGACCTTTTACAGAAAATTGGTTTCCCTTCATCCAAGGATGCTTCAGACCACAAACATGAACCAAATTCTTTCATTTCTACAGCATAATAAGAATTTTAAAGAATTTGTTACCTTTCCCATACCATACTGGGCCCACTGTTCAGGCCCTTGGGGGGGCAGACATGAACACAGTTCCTACAAAACCTAGTTGCCACGTCCCTTCAGGGGATCAGGCTCTATAAGAAATTGGTTCCACTTCACCCAAGGATGCTTCAGACCAAATATGAACCAAATCCATTATGACAAATAGTGATTTAAAGTACATTCCTCTTGCCCGAAGGATGCTTCTGACCAAAATTTGGTCCAAAATCTGCTACTTGTTCATTCCTAGTAGTAATTTAAAGGACAAACCTCTATTTCCCCTATTGTGCCCTGCCCATTCTGCCTAAGAGGGGATAGAGTCACTATTTATGCAAAATTTGTCCCCCTTGCCCAAATGATGCTTCTGACCAAATTAAGTCAAAATCCATGCAGTACATTATGACTAGTAGGGATTTAAGAGAAGAGTTGACGGAACCAGTTAAAAAATGGCGAGTCGCCTGACGATGGATACCGCGCAATGGCATAAGCACACCAGTCCTTTGGATCAAGTGAGCTAAAGATTTTCTTTAAAGTAATAAAATCATCAGACAACAGAACTAAAGACAAAAACAACTTACTGACAAACCAGTGTATCTATCATTGAGATAAAATGTATATTTGACCTGATTATGAAATCATTTAAAAGAATATATGGCGGGTAAAAGGGTGAATATTTCTAATCAACGTTTTTAAAATTACAATAAAATCTGAGGTAATAAATTTATTGCAGTCAATTTACAAGTATATCTACCTCCCTCACAAGATGTTCAACATGTAATGTTCAATTATATCTCTCACATAAGATGTTCAATATGTGATGTTCAATTATATCTCTTAATGTTCAATTATATCTCTCACATAAGATGTTCAACATGTAATGTGTAATTATATCTCTCACATAAGATGTTCAACATGTAATGTTCAATCATATCTCTCACATAAGATGTTCAATATGTGATGTTCAAATATATCTCTCACATCAGATGTTCAATATGTGATGTTCAATTATATCTCTCACATAAGATGTTCAACATAGGATATTCAAAGTCTATCACTCAAGATTTTAAATATTTCCCCTTTGAGATATTCAACAAAAGATGTTTAAAACTATTCATTCAAGATTTTCAGATCTCTCGATCACCAGAAAATGTTCAACATTTCACACAATAAATTCAACATATCCTCACCATTTCTCACAAATTATCTTCTACATCCTCCAATGAGATCTGTAACATTACTCACATGGGGTGTTGAAAATGAGACATGGAATATCAACTTATTTCTCACACAGGATAGTCAACATCAGATGTTCAATATTCCTCACACAATCTACACATTCCTGACATCTTGTAAAGTGTGAATGATTTCATCATAACATTGACCCTCACAGTATCACAGTCTAGAGCTTTGACCTGGCCTTCTGTAGGTCTATATAGGGCTTGGGGAGAGGAAACAAGGCCATGTCCCTCTTGAAGTCGGCTATGTTTCTCACAATGATTGGCTGAAATAAAACAAATACATGCATTCTTAAAACTTTTTGACTTTTGCATTATTTTATACTACTGTAATAATTCAGTAACAGATCGTTTAATAGAAAGAAAAAACAAAAAAATGCTGCTGATAATGACAATGACAGCAACATTTGTACTTGAAATATTCTCAAAGCACTTCTCTCCCTGATACCCAAACCGAAGTACTGTATAACAGGAAACATTCGTTGTGTATGTTAAACTTTTGTTGTTTTCCTGGTTGCTATTATAATATATATTAAACACAACAAATGTCAAGGTATGTATTATTGTTAAATTACCGTTTCATGGGCATACCATAAAAGTTTGAAACCACGAAATAATTTGAAAGTTCCAAACCACGAAAGAAAGTACACACAAACATTTCATGTTACACTATATAGGCCACACTAATATGGATGGTCTTGTCCAATAATGTGGCTGTATGAATTGTATTATTAAAGTTGGATGTGGTTTGAAAGTATTAGACCCTGATGACCTTAAATATTGATTGTGATTATATCTACTAGACTAGCATGTCATCCCAACAAGTCATAGCCCAACAACTACACCTCCAGTTTTTGACGAGTCAACTGAAAGTATCCTAACATTCATCTCAATGTCCATGAATACAAACAAACCACACACGACTTTACCTGTGGTAGTTCAGGTGTGGAGGCGAGGCTGTCTGGAGTACCATCGGAGTTCTGACTGTCTGGGCTTCCATTTCCTTCAGCAGTTGACATCACATGTACAGAAAGTTTGTGTCTCCTAGGTGCTCCGATACATATATGTTCCTAACAGAACAAAACAAAATTTAAGATGTATGAGAGAGATGGTCTTTGCTTAAAAACTATTTTTGGAAAACTTTGCAACATTTTTAGGTTAAATTATTACCCTGAATTCTGTTTAGATAAGTATGAAGTTTGAAAATGACTTCTTGGGCATGTATGGTATGAGCACAATATTGAAGTAATGATAATTGAATTTTATAAAAATAGGTTCAGTTGCCTATAAGTATTAGTGATTTGTCAAAAGTCTGTAGTGGGTGAGTGACATGTTGGATGCCTGAACTTCACAGACAATAACAACATGATCCTTCAGAAGTGTCTAGCTCATACAAGACTTCAAAAATGAGAATTTTTCATTTTACAGTGACTCTAGTGGGTTTAAAAATATTGCTACAAGGTTTAAATCAAACGGAAATAAATTTAAGATTTGGTTGATCATTAAAAGTATCTAACCCTAATTAATGTGAAAACAACACTTTATCAGACTCAGAAGTTGATAATGGTAATTATTTCTCCATTTCTTATTATTGCGCCATCACATTTGGCGATGTGACAATGCATTTGGTGACACTACATTTGGTGACAACACAAAGGTCACAATTGTAAACTGAGACAACCATACGCATTACTTCAACAGGTGTTAATTGACATCTTTATAGTGTATGACAAAACAAACCTTGTAAAAACTGTAAACATCATTCTTCTGTATTCCCCTCAGGTAGGCAACTTCAATTTCATCTGAAATAAAAATAAAAGCTTATTATTATAGAACTTTCTGAAGCAGAAGCCAAGATATGAATACACAAAAGTAATAATAATTGAATATAAATGTGACCAGATATTACCAGCAATGTCTAGATATAGGTGTCTGATGTAGCTGAGGAGAGATTACATACAAAATATTAGTTTGACAATACTGTCAGTCTCTAGATAGTGTGAGAAGATTTTCGATTAAGAGCGACACTGATGATCGTATATATCTATGTACAGGAGTGTGGGTTAAGTTGTTGAAACCATAATTACAACCCACTCAAATATAATCAGTGTGGGTTAAGTTGCTGAAACCATAATTACAACCCACTCAAATATAATCGGATTGATTTCCATTTACAATGAATATTATCAGTACCATCTCTTCGGTAACTTACCCCGGTCAAAGTTAACTGTTGAATATTATCAGTACCATCTCTTGGGTAACTTACCCCGGTCAAAGTTAACTGTTGAATATTATCAGTACCATCTCTTGGGTAACTTACCCCGGTCAAAGTTAACTATTATCAGTACCATCTCTTGGGTAACTTACCCCGGTCAAAGTTGAACTGTTGGGACACGATTTCCCCCCAGTATCGAGATTGTTGGCCACTGATCTTTTTGGGTTTTTCCAGGCGCTTGGCAGCCAATGCTGTTACATGCTTCTGAAAACTTTCCTCTGTCATTTCTTTAATGTAAGCCTGGGAAGTCAACAAATAAACGCTGTATCAGACAAACAAAGGGACATAACTCTTTATACAGAGGAAGTGTGAGACATCCGTACACAACACTTCATCATTCTATGTGGTACCATGTACTCGCTCGTATAAGTAGATGGTTGGCTCGCATCAACTTACAGAGCAAAAGTCACAAATATATGATCTAATTTATAAATGTGGGAGTTCAAGTAATGTTGAATTTATTGAATGAGTGTATCAAATCTATAATATGAAACGTCTGTGATGTAAACACAGTAGAAATGCTTCTAACTATCATAACATTGTGACATAAAATACAAGGTCAGCATTATAGTGTTTCTGAAGTGATGAGGCTCGTCTGTATATCTATTGTCATAGTACCACGTCATTTTCAATGAACAGCTGCATGACAAATGGCTCTTGTTATATTCTAATGTACAATTATGATTTATAGAGGGAAAATGACCGATATTGGTTATCCGAGCTCTGTAAATCATATCGATATTTGCTTGGAAGTGATACTTACATCCATGCTCTGAAGGAAAGCCTCTACCCGGTTCTCCACATACTGAGGTTTACGGTCGGACTGTACAATGATTCTCATGCCCTGAACACCACTTGTTCTCCTTATACCACTGAACACGATATATCCTGTTCGTAGCAAGAATAACTCATAATCAAATGTCTTGCCTGTCCCACTTTGTCAATATTGCGTTAATCTTCATGCAAATTTCAACTGCTGTTTCACATTAATATCATATACTGGACCAGACATAACACTAAATTCATATCTAAAGGTTCACGCGTATGTGCTTTGTCAGACCAAGTTTACCTCCCCTGTACTGGTATCTGATGGTATAATTACTACCGAGTTCTTTGTCAGACCAAGTTTACCTCCTCTGTACTGGTATCTGATGGTATAATTACTACCGAGTTCTTTGTCAGACCAAGTTTACCTCCCCTGTACTGGTATCTGATGGTATAATTACTACCGAGTTCTTTGTCAGACCAAGTTAACCTCCCCTGTACTGGTATATGATGGTATAATTACTACCGAGTTCTTTGTCAGACCAAGTTTACCTCCCCTGTACTGGTTTCTGATGGTATAATTACTACCGAGTTCTTTGTCAGACCAAGTTTACCTCCCCTGTACTGGTTTCTGGTGGTATAATTACTACCGAGTTCTTTGTCAGACCAAGTTTACCTCCCCTGTACTGGTTTCTGGTGGTATAATTACTACTGAGTTCTTTGTCAGACCTAGTTTACCTCCCCTGTACTGGTTTCTGGTGGTATAATTACTACCGAGTTCTTTGTCAGACCAAGTTAACCTCCCCTGTACTGGTATATGATGGTATAATTACTACCGAGTTCTTTGTCAGACCAAGTTTACCTCCCCTGTACTGGTTTCTGGTGGTATAATTACTACCGAGTTCTTTGTCAGACCAAGTTTACCTCCCCTGTACTGGTTTCTGGTGGTATAATTACTACTGAGTTCTTTGTCAGACCAAGTTTACCTCCCCTGTACTGGTATATGATGGTATAATTAATACTTCTTTGTCAGACCAAGTTTACCTCCCCTGTACTGGTTTCTGGTGGTATAATTACTACTTCTTTGTCAGACCAAGTTAACCTTCCCTGTACTGGTATCTGATGGTATAATTAATACTTCTTTGTCAGACCAAGTTTACCTCCCCTGTACTGGTTTCTGGTGGTATAATTACTACTGAGCTCTGCTTTGTCAGACAAAGCTTACCGCCTCTGTAATGATTTCTGTATAATTACTACTGAGTTCTCATGTTTGTCCTGACAAAAACGGTTCCATTGAATGTTATAAATCATTACCCAGTTGTTCCTTGGTGCGAAGTATATCGAAGCATGGCTCGCCGATGATCTGTATGAAGAGTTCGAGCAGCATGTTGCCATCTGTGAGCTGTACCCCACACTGGTAGTAGATCTCTATACTGGAACTTTTATGCACCTTGTTATTCTCCTCGCACACATAGTAACATCCTGTAATAGTGGTTTCCTCTGTGTTATATTCAGCTGACAGATCTTTTATATCAACAGTTTGTTAATTGTGTTTTACTGTTAAGGACAGTATTCTTGTTATCTATTATATTTTTTCATCTATGAATACTGCATACTGGGAAACTTTCAACTGATTCTGACAAAAAACACTGATTTTTTCGGCTATGAGCACATGCAAGATGTTTATATAGTACAGAGAAGTGAAAGTTTCGATAAATCTTAATAAAAATGATGAAAATGAATGTTGGTTAAAGTTTCCCACAATACAGCACTTAATTTACTAAAAAAAATTGTGCACCTATAGATTTAGTTTTTTGTCGTTTTTTTTGTTTTTTTTTTCCTTTTTGAAGCAGGCAAGGATATGATGATTTGTTCTGTTGATTCTGACTTATCCCTGTTTTACTGTTAATAACTTAATTTGACCTACCATCTGGCAGTTGCAACTCCCTGAAATGTTTTTTCTGACTGGGTAGCAGTGACCTAGTTCCACTCTGCTTCTGTAGAATGTCTTCGATCATCTCTGTCACCTCCAGGGCTTTCTGCAACACAAATATTTGTTACCAAAACTTTCCTGGAAGGGTACATTTGGGTCCATTTAATCAAATAACCAGCAAGAGCGAGCCATCAGTGAACAGAACTGCAAATTCAGATATTTATTGAACACCCATTACTAAATCTTGATAGTCAAAATATTCGAAGCTGAATTGTTAAATCTGCTTATCAAAAGTTACTTATTTAATAAGTACAGTAAAATTTGGATAAAACGAAGTCGATGGGACCAAGCAAAATGTTCGACTTATCCAATGGTTTGACTTATGTCTGTGTGTATAGGGAGACAAAATATTTGAGTATCATCAGATGTATACTGAACAATTAAATGCTTGATAACATAGTCTAAAATAAGCAACAAATAATAACAAACTAAATTTATTTAATGAATTTTACATTATAACGATTATTCCTTTATCTAATAGACAATAGTATGCATGGTTACAAAACAAAACAAAATACATGTACAATGTATAATATTATCTTTGTCATAGACACATGATTTACACAGATAATTGTACACATTAGTTACACATGGCATTCTATGAAAACGATGCATATAGTATAACAATATACAATGTACATATATTGTATATATTGTACTCACATTACTTCCCTTAAAATCTGTCTATATTGTTCTACAATAACATAATATAAAACGATAAACAGTTCAGGAAAATTTGATCGACCGTGCTGATTTTGTATAAAAGGTGAAGGTCGCGATCATGCAGTGTTTATCGGCTACATGATCATGATCGCCACGAGGTTTTGCACATAATGAAATAATCCAGAATATTATTGTTAGTATAGCATCAGTGTATTAAGAATTTAGGCATATATAGTTAAATCAATGACAGACAAGTACATTGTATTTTAAATGTGCATGTTTTGGGATGATACATCAAATTTGATTTTCTTTTATTACCCTCAGCCGGTTTTGCCTGGTCTTGACGCAGCCCAAAGTTCAGGGTGAAACCGATTGGCAGTTATTAAAGAAATTCAGCTGATCTCGAGCTTGTTGCGATTAACTATTCTGCTTTGAAATTAAAATTATAAAGTGTTCACCTGTTTGGTAAAATTGCCATATATGAGTCCCTCCAGGTAAAGTTTTGACAGTAGATCTGGTATAAAGGCCTGTAATTTCTCATCCGTGATATCTGCAACATAAACCCTTTAAGTAAGAACATTACAAAGGTCTGGATGCATCAATTCAATAATAACTTTTGAGAGACTTTGGACGCATTAATCTAATATAAACATTTTTAAAGTTACTGTTAGTAAACTTACAATGTATTTATCCTCAAGGCAATAGGTTTATTAATGTAGTAGTTTATGCAAATAGAGACTTTGTTCAATGTTTGACCTTTGACATACCCTCTAGAGACTGCATGAGTTCCTCATTGGTCCACTTGACCTCTGACATCAGGATGTTTGTGTAGTAGATTGCGTGTCTGTGAGGCTGTTCTGCCTGGAAGTTCCTCATGGACCTTGCATACTGTAAATAAATCAGATTTTTTTTTTTACCAAAATTAGATCACTTGCTTTTTGTGAACAAACAGTTAGATAATTTATTTTGTTAATTTAAATTACTGTATACATTTTAGATAATAAATCATTCATCTTTTATACAAAGAGGCATTGCAGACAATACTACTGGCACCAGGAATTACCAGGTAATCAGAAATTGATAGGCTGTATAACATCTCATGACATTTAAATAACACCGGATACAAAATGGACTCAGTGTAGTGAAGATGTTGAAAATTCTATTCATATCTTCTGCGGGAGGTACAGGTTGTGAACAAGTGTATGTAGTTTTCATGAAGGTTGGATTAAAAGTACAGTCAATAGACCGACCACATGACTGGGGTTACATACATTTGTATACCCGTATCTCTATATATCCCGATTTGTTGTCAGGAGATGAACATGTTCACTAAGACTGTACGATAGATCAATACTAAAATCTGTTAAAAATGTTATCAACTTAAAGGTTACATTTATTTATCATTATGAAGTTTGTGAACTGCACTTACTAACCTTGTCTTTGTACTCACCATTTCTTTGAATATAGCAAATCGTTTGGAATCAACCTTGAAGGTAGTGAGCTTTTCCATTATTTTACGAAGAAGCACATCCTGCTTCTCATTGTATCCTCCAACGGCCAGCTGTAAAACACGAGTCAGTCATTACTACTACTGATAGTCAGCTGTATAACACAAGTCAGTCATTACTACTACTGATAGCCAGCTGTAAAACACAAGTCAGTCATTACTACTACTGATAGTCAGATGTATAACACAAGTCAGTCATTACTACTACTGATAGCCAGCTGTATAACACAAGTCAGCCATTACTACTACTGATAGCCAGCTGTATAACACAAGTCAGTCATTACTACTACTGATAGCCAGCTGTATAACACAAGTCAGTCATTACTACCTGGTACTACTGATAGCTGTATAACACAAGTCAGTCATTACTACTACTGATAGCTGTATAACACAAGTCAGCCATTACTACTACTGATAGTCAGCTGTATAACACAAGTCAGTCATTACTACTACTGATAGCTGTATAACACAAGTCAGCCATTACTACTACTGATAGTCAGCTGTATAACACAAGTCAGTCATTACTACTACTGATAGCTGTATAACACAAGTCAGCCATTACTACTACTGATAGTCAGCTGTATAACACAAGTCAGTCATTACTACTACTGATAGCCAGCTGTAGAACACAAGTCAGCCATTACTACTACTGATAGTCAGCTGTATAACACAAGTCAGTCATTACTACTACTGATAGTCAGCTGTATAACACAAGTCAGTCATTACTACTACTGATAGTCAGCTGTATAACACAAGTCAGTCATTACTACTACTGATAGCCAGCTGTATAACACAAGTCAGTCATTACTACTACTGATAGTCAGCTGTATAACACAAGTCAGTCATTACTACTACTGATAGTCAGCTGTATAACACAAGTCAGTCATTACTACTACTGATAGTCAGCTGTATAACACAAGTCAGTCATTACTACTACTGATAGTCAGCTGTATAACACAAGTCAGCCATTACTACTACTGATAGCCAGCTGTATAACACAAGTCAGTCATTACTACTACTGATAGTCAGCTGTATAACACAAGTCAGCCATTACTACTACTGATAGTCAGCTGTATAACACAAGTCAGCCATTACTACTACTGATAGTCAGCTGTATAACACAAGTCAGTCATTACTACTACTGATAGTCAGCTGTATAACACAAGTCAGTCATTACTACTACTGATAGTCAGCTGTATAACACAAGTCAGTCATTACTACTACTGATAACCAGCTGTATAACACAAGTCAGTCATTACTACTACTGATAGTTAGCTGTATAACACAAGTCAGTCATTACTACTACTGATAGTCAGCTGTATAACACAAGTCAGCCATTACTACTACTGATAGCCAGCTGTATAACACAAGTCAGTCATTACTACTACTGATAGTTAGCTGTATAACACAAGTCAGTCATTACTACTACTGATAGCCAGCTGTATAATACAAGTCAGTCATTACTACTAGTGATAGCCAGCTGTATAACACAAGTCAGCCATTACTACTACTGATAACCAGCTGTATAACACAAGTCAGTCATTACTACTACTGATAGCCAGCTGTATAACACAAGTCAGTCATTACTACTACTGATAGTCAGCTGTATAACACAAGTCAGTCATTACTACTACTGATAGCCAGCTGTATAACACAAGTCAGTCATTACTACTACTGATAGCTGTATAACACAAGTCAGTCATTACTACTACTGTTAGCTGTATAACACAAGTCAGCCATTACTACTACTGATAGTCAGCTGTATAACACAAGTCAGCCATTACTACTACTGATAACCAGCTGTATAACACAAGTCAGTCATTACTACTACTGATAGTCAGCTGTATAACACAAGTCAGTCATTACTACTACTGATAGCCAGCTGTATAACACAAGTCAGTCATTACTACTACTGATAGTCAGCTGTATAACACAAGTCAGTCATTACTACTACTGATAGTCAGCTGTATAACACAAGTCAGTCATTACTACTACTGATAGTCAGCTGTATAACACAAGTCAGCCATTACTACTACTGATAGCCAGCTGTATAACACAAGTCAGTCATTACTACTACTGATAGTCAGCTGTATAACACAAGTCAGTCATTACTACTAGTGATAGTCAGCTGTATAACACAAGTCAGTCATTACTACTACTGATAGTCAGCTGTATAACACAAGTCAGCCATTACTACTACTGATAGCCAGCTGTATATCACAAGTCAGCCATTACTACTACTGATAGCCAGCTGTATAACACAAGTCAGTCATTACTACTACTGATAGCCAGCTGTATAACACAATTCAGCCATTACTACAACTGATAGTCAGCTGTATAATACAAGTCAGCCATTACTACTAGTGATTGTCAGCTGTATAACACAAGTCAGTCATTACTACTACTGATAGTCAGCTGTATAACACAAGTCAGTCATTACTACTACTGATAGTCAGCTGTATAATACAAGTCAGCCATTACTACTACTGATAGTCAGCTGTATAACACAAGTCAGCCATTACTACTACTGATAGCCAGCTGTATAACACAAGTCAGCCATTACTACTACTGATAGTCAGCTGTATAACACAAGTCAGTCATTACTACTACTGATAGTCAGCTGTATAACACAAGTCAGCCATTACTACTACTGATAGCCAGCTGTATAACACAAGTCAGCCATTACTACTACTGATAGCTGTATAACACAAGTCAGTCATTACTACTACTGATAGCCAGCTGTATAACACAAGTCAGCCATTACTACTACTGATAGTCAGCTGTATAACACAAGTCAGCCATTACTACTACTGATAGTCAGCTGTATAACACAAGTCAGTCATTACTACTACTGATAGTCAGCTGTATAACACAAGTCAGCCATTACTACTACTGATAGTCAGCTGTATAACACAAGTCAGCCATTACTACTACTGATAGCCAGCTGTATAACACAAGTCAGTCATTACTACAACTGATAGTCAGCTGTATAACACAAGTCAGTCATTACTACTACTGATAGCCAGCTGTATAACACGAGTCAGTCATTACTACTACTGATAGCCAGCTGTATAACACAAGTCAGCCATTACTACTACTGATAGCCAGCTGTATAACACAATTCAGCCATTACTACAACTGATAGTCAGCTGTATAATACAAGTCAGCCATTACTACTAGTGATTGTCAGCTGTATAACACAAGTCAGTCATTACTACTACTGATAGTCAGCTGTATAACACAAGTCAGTCATTACTACTACTGATAGTCAGCTGTATAATACAAGTCAGCCATTACTACTACTGATAGTCAGCTGTATAACACAAGTCAGCCATTACTACTACTGATAGCCAGCTGTATAACACAAGTCAGCCATTACTACTACTGATAGTCAGCTGTATAACACAAGTCAGCCATTACTACTACTGATAGCCAGCTGTAAAACACAAGTCAGTCATTACTACTACTGATAGCCAGCTGTATAACACAAGTCAGTCATTACTACTACTGATAGTCAGCTGTATAATACAAGTCAGCCATTACTACTACTGATAGTCAGCTGTATAACACAAGTCAGTCATTACTACTACTGATAGTCAGCTGTATAACACAAGTCAGTCATTACTACTACTGATAGCCAGCTGTAAAACACAAGTCAGTCATTACTACTACTGATAGCCAGCTGTATAACACAAGTCAGTCATTACTACTACTGATAGCCAGCTGTATAACACAAGTCAGCCATTACTACTACTGATAGTCAGCTGTATAACACAAGTCAGTGATTCCGTAACAGCCATAACAGCTGTAGTTGGTAGTCATGGTGATACTTACAGACATGTCGTAGTTGGTAGTCATGGTGATACTTACAGACATGTCGTAGTATACTTACAGACATGTCGTAGTTGGTAGTCATGGTGATACTTACAGACATGTCGTAGTTGGTAGTCATGGTGATACTTACAGACATGCCGTACTTACAGACATGTCGTAGTTGGTAGTCATGGTGATACTTACAGACATGTCGTAGTTGGTAGTCATGGTGATACTTACAGACATGCCGTACTTACAGACATGTCGTAGTTGGTAGTCATGGTGATACTTACAGACATGTCGTAGTTGGTAGTCATGGTGATACTTACAGACATGTCGTAGTTGGTAGTCATGGTGATACTTACAGACATGTCGTAGTTGGTAGTCATGGTGATACTTACAGACATGCCGTACTTACAGACATGTCGTAGTTGGTAGTCATGGTGATACTTACAGACATGCCGTAGATGGTACAGTTGAGATCGTAGTGTAAGCCAGCTAACTCAGCATCGTATGCATATTCATTTAATGCGTCTTTGAACAAGGTCACAAACAGGTTGGTCATGTTACAGTTGGTAGGATCAGAGTACGCCAGCGGGCTAAAATAGAGGAAAGCAACTGCATTTCATGTACAAATCTCAAATGATTATCCACAGAGTGTTTATATAATTATATAAAACATTCTGTCTAACACCAAACTGTCTAGCTAAAGAATCCTCTATATTGCCTATATTTCACCATCGCTGAAGATCCAAAATGTTGCTTTGATGTTACTTTCAACTTTGGTCAAAGTCTAATAGTTCCTCGCCATCAACATAGTGAAAAATTATTTAATATTATTTTAATAATACAATTCCAAATAAAAAGGGGAAATTCCACCTTTTCCTTTTCAAACAGTTAAATGGTACTGTTATACTGCCATTCAGAGCCTTTTCGTGTGACAAAGGAGGGGTATTCTGCAGCCCCTCAGACTCCGTGATAAGCATTAGTTTTTGTACGCAGATAATGTAAGGATTTTTTTCTGGACTCATACAAATTTCAGGGGTCAAAGGTCATAGTGTAAAAATGCTAATTTCATTATTCAAGTTGATACAAATTCAACATAACTGGAGATTAAATATTAATTTTTGAACAGTGACCTGATTTTATGTCGTCTGTTTTGGTCGCAAATACTTTAGAAAAATGATCATCTTTGAAACTTCCATAAACCATCCTTAATTAACTTTTCAACAGTAATTAAGCCCCAAATTGGGATCATAATCTACATGTTTATCTGGCAAGATGCATACACAGGGGCCCTTTAGAGCCCTCGGGTCCAAATGGGGGGGCCCCAAATGGGGTCACCTGGTGCATTTTCAGACTTCATAAACTTTGTTCAAACAAGGTAGCAATGATCCCTGGTGGGTGATGCTGTGAACATATACCCAAGCATGCTTAATTATTAAATGTGACCCATGGGTGTGAGAGTTGAGGGATTACTTGAGAGGAATTTTAAAGAATTTACCAAGATTTCCCCTCGTACTGTTTAGTTTGATTGTTACCTGCTGATTTCGAAGTTGATGCATGCTTTTGGTAGAAGGAATGTATCATCCTGTTTAAACCATAGTCTGGTGAGGGCACCGTCCTGAGAAAAGAAATTAATCATTCTTATCTAAAACAAAGAAGATGCTGTTTCTCCAAAATTGTCATTGTTGGAGTCATACATTCTGATAATCACAGACAATCATAGGCAATTATTCTTTTACAGCTGTATATTGTGTTCAGTTACTCGACCAAACCATGTTAAGTTATACAATAATTTACTGAGACAATACGGAATGATAGTTCAGTTGAGTCTGCCCCAGCTAATGTCAACATTTATAAAAATCGGTCATTATATTTAAGTTCATATTTACTCCATAATTAAAAAAAAAAAAAAAATTCATGTAAGATATCTAATAAAGCATTTTCCCCCCTTAGTGGTCAGAGTAATGGTTTGAATATGAGCTAATTCTGGTGCATGGATCAGGCAATATCTGTTACCCAACCTTTTTATTTAAAAATCAATCAAGTGTGGGTGTTGACATTTTAACATTGACAGACGATCACCAAAATCTTTCCAGGTGTAGGACTTCATGAACAGTTAGAATCTGTAGTTCACTAAGTGAATGATTACTCTCCCCAACTAACTGAAGGATTACCGGCCCTGACCCCACTTACTAGCTATAATGTTGTAACACAGACCCCACTTACTAGCTATAATGATGTAACACAGACCCCACTTACTAGCTATAATGATGTAACACAGACCCCACTTACTAGCTATAATGATGTAACACAGACCCCACTTACTAGCTATAATGATGTAACACAGACCCCACTTATATATAATTACTAGCTATAATGATGTAACACAGACCCCACTTACTAGCTGTAATGATGTAACACAGACCCCACTTACTAGCTGTAATGATGTAACACAGACCCCACTTACTAGCTATAATGATGTAACACAGACCCCACTTACTAGCTATAATGATGTAACACAGACCCCACTTACTAGCTATAATGATGTAACACAGACCCCACTTACTAGCTATAATGATGTAACGCAGACCCCACTTACTAGCTATAATGATGTAACGCAGACCCCACTTACTTGCTATAATGATGTAACGCAGACCCCACTTACTAGCTGTAATGATGTAACGCAGACCCCACTTACTAGCTATAATGATGTAACACAGACCCCACTTACTAGCTATAATGATGTAACGCAGACCCCACTTACTAGCTGTAATGATGTAACACAGACCCCACTTACTAGCTGTAATGATGTAACGCAGACCCCACTTACTAGCTGTAATGATGTAACGCAGACCCCACTTACTAGCTGTAATGATGTAACGCAGACCCCACTTACTAGCTGTAATGATGTAACGCAGACCCCACTTACTAGCTGTAATGATGTAACGCAGACCCCACTTACTAGCTGTAATGATGTAACGCAGACCCCACTTACTAGCTGTAATGATGTAACGCAGACCCCACTTACTAGCTGTAATGATGTAACGCAGACCCCACTTACTAGCTGTAATGATGTAACGCAGACCCCACTTACTAGCTGTAATGATGTAACGCAGACCCCACTTACTAGCTGTAATGATGTAACGCAGACCCCACTTACTAGCTGTAATGATGTAACGCAGACCCCACTTACTAGCTGTAATGATGTAACGCAGACCCCACTTACTAGCTGTAATGATGTAACGCAGACCCCACTTACTAGCAATAATGATGTAACGCAGACCCCACTTACTAGCTATAATGATGTAACGCAGACCCCACTTACTAGCTATAATGATGTAACGCAGACCCCACTTACTAGCTATAATGATGTAACACAGACCCCACTTACTAGCTATAATGATGTAACACAGACCCCACTTATATATAATTACTAGCTATAATGATGTAACACAGACCCCACTTACTAGCTATAATGATGTAACGCAGACCCCACTTACTAGCTGTAATGATGCAACACAGACCCCACTTACTAGCTGTAATGATGTAACACAGACCCCACTTACTAGCTGTAATGATGTAACACAGACCCCACTTACTAGCTATAATGATGTAACACAGACCCCACTTACTAGCTATAATGATGTAACCACTTACTAGCTATAATGATGTAACACAGACCCCACTTAGTAGTTGTGATAATGTAACAGACTAATTTTCTGCACTTCATGTTCCCATGTCAGGAATACATTTTGTCTGGACAGTGACAAACATTCAGTATGATTCTGTTCAAATATGATAAATATTACATTGAGCATGCATATACTATATTTGTTCACTTACCTTTACCATTTCTGGGAGAGGACTTGGCTAAAACAAAAACAAAAGATAATAATTATGAATATTAAATAGATATTTAAAATTAATATTAAGCCTGCCTTCAAGATACTTATACTGCGGGTCAGTCAGGGTCAATATGTGCATACCATCAAACTGCCAGCCATCTCATACTGATAATTCTAACCAAGTTTGCATGAATTCCAAAAGAAATGATCCCTATATAAACTATAGCCAGGTTTATCCCATCCCCAGGGGGAAAATGAAACTCTAGGGGGTCATGAAATCCACAATTTTGATAAAGCACCATCAGACCCTTCCATCTATTAAGAGTATTTGATTCTGCCATATCTGTGTCTTGAGAAAAAGATTTTTGAAATTCCTATCAATATGACCCCTTTTTGACTGTCCCTAAGGCCACTATGGGTTGGGGACTATAAACATAATTCATAATTTTAATAGGCTTTTGGCTACAGAAGGTTTCTGCAAAATTTCATTGAAATTTGTCTTGGGGTTTCACAGAAGTTAAAAATATAAATTGTTTGGACGACAAACAAAAACGCAATTAGATTAAAGGTCACCTTAGGACAAGTGACCTGAATATGGTTGAAATACCAATATTTTCCTCCATTGTTAGAGTTGTATAACCTTTAACATCTGTCATATATTACCATAATATGATACAACTCATAATTTTCACAACATACAAGTATTTTATAAATCCTTGTCAAATTCATCATAGAAACACATCTTAACTTACAACAATTATATGGAAGCCCATACAGACTTTTTATCATAAACTCACATCAACTTCTCGAGGTGTCAAGTCAAAGACTGTCGGTATAAACTCGTTTCTGGCTGGTAGAACGAGTTTATCATTCACGCCACAGGAAGCCCATTGCTGTAAAAGAAATCAATTAAAATTTATGTTTGAGTTTAATACTTAAAACATCAGCAATATACATGTGATCAATCTCTCCATCAGATACCCTAATCTACACTATCAACCCCTCCCTGTGAATCTTAACCACCAGTAATCTATCTCTCCATCAGATACCCTATTCTACACTATCAACCCCTCCCTGTGAATCTTAACCACCAGTAATCTATCTCTCCATCAGATACCCTATTCTACACTATCAACCCCTCCCTGTGAATCTTAACTACCAGTAATCTATCTCTCCATCAGATACCCTATTCTACACTATCAACCCCTCCCTGTGAATCTTAACTACCAGTAATCTATCTCTCCATCAGATACACTATTCTACACTATCAACCCCTCCCTGTGAATCTTAACTACCAGTAATCTATCTCTCCATCAGATTACTCTAATCTACACTATCAACCCCTCCCTGTGAATCTTAACTACCAGTAATCTATCTCTCCATCAGATACCCTAATCTTCGTTATCAACCCCTCCCTGTGAATCTTAACTACCAGTAATCTATCTCTCCATCAGATACCCTAATCTTCGTTATCAACCCCTCCCTGTGAATCTTAACTACCAGTAATCTATCTCTCCAACAGATACGTACACCTAATCTACACTATCAACCCCTCCCTGTGAATCTTGACCACCAGTAATCTATCTCTCCATCAGATACCCTAATCTACACTATCAACCCCTCCCTGTGAATCTTAACTACCAGTAATCTATCTCTCCAACAGATACGTACACCTAATCTACACTATCAACCCCTCCCTGTGAATCTTAACTACCAGTAATCTATCTCTCCATCAGATACCCTATTCTACACTATCAACCCCTCCCTGTGAATCTTGACCACCAGTAATTGACCACCAGTAATCTATCTCTCCATCAGATACCCTATTCTATCAATCACACTACCTTTAATTAACCTACCTGTAGCTTCACGTCAGGTATGGTCTCCACCAGATACTCTGTACCATACCACTTCTCTTTCTGATTGACACGATCCTGGAACTTTTTCCCAATAACACCAATCCTATTAAACACATAAATTATGAACATTTACAAAACAACAAAGACAGGACACATATAACAAGGCAGCATACAACAGACTTTTTGTATTGTATAGTTTAACCTCCTATTAACAACTGTGGTCATTTAACGACATAGACAACCCTTGTTTTTTTGTATTGCACAGTATAAGGTCCTATTAGCAGCTATGGTCATTTTAGGATGACAATGAAACTTGTCAACATGGCAAAACCATTGTTCATTTACCCAGACAAAGATCTAGTCCATGTCTTTGCACACAGACCTCAGGACAGACTGGCTGGGTGTTTTTGTTACCTCATATTGTCAGGTGTTATTTTCTCCAGGATCATGTTGATGAGGTCCGGACGGAACTCCGTCAACAGGTAAGGTCCACTCAGTGTTTCAGTCATCGGAAAGTCCTACAACAGAGGTCAGAGGTCAAAGGTCAAATAGACAATGTACTGAAATGACATGTTCAAACATGTACAGTAATGTACAGACTGGCAATTCAGATTATACAGTTAATGTTGGGTAGCGGTAATTACAAATGTCTGATATTCTGTACGAAAAAAGAAGTTTTGGAATGTCACAGTAAATGATTTAAATGATTTTGCTGGATATAATTAAGATATCAATATGACAACACACGGGCAATATCCTAGTTTGCCAAACAGTGCAACATCAGCATCACATACTGATCACATGTTATACAATGCCGGGGCCTAAAGATGCAATAACCAGTAGCAGTCTCATTATGCATGATGTATTTTAAAACAATGTTAAGAACTGAGTCAATACTAAAATTTGTGGCACACATTTTTAAGATAACATGTCTGAACTATTTGCTGATTTGGACTGACTTTAGGTTTCTTAAAACTTTAATATTTTTTTATAATTATGTTTTCTTCCATGAGAAATTCCTTTCAACAGATCTGTCAGGTTTTACATACATAGTCTTGCTCCAGTTCTGTTTTCACAGTATAATAGTGCTCCTATGAAAGAAACAAAGACCAAGCTTATAAAGGTTATCTTTAACGTCAATCAGACAAGAATCAGGCTTACTTACATGTAAACTACCAGAGAGGCCCGAGACGTAATTTCTTGGCTTCTCCTTGTCTTTGAATCTGAAGGTCATGGCACTAAGGTCCTGAAAAGATCAAAAAATAAAATAATAAAAAAATTCTCCTGGTTTTATGAAAATGGAGTTAAAGGAAAAATTTAATGAACTGAGGGAAGCAGAAAGTGTATGTGACAGATTAATCAAAAGGAGTATTATTAAATGAAATTTTGATCACTGATCTGGGGTGTAAAATTTCACCTCACCTGACATTCCTTAAATATCCAGTCCTGCGGTCCAGCCTTTAGTAGTAAATTCACATACTGGTAGGTCAGGGTGACTATGTCATCGAGATGCTCTACAACCAATAGTTACAGAATCATTAGACTGTGACAATATCTCGGGCTCTCTTGTCTACAAACATCTCTGACCAAGCCTTATTTCAATAACTCAATACCAAAATTGAAGTTATTTGTTGAACAACAAAAACAACAAAAATATAATGATATTATCAATCATTCACCCATTTTGAATTGAATATTAATTAAAAAGTCTTCCAGTACCTGATTCAGATTATGATTTCCCTCTGAATCACAACAAGTTTTTAAGGTTGGATGTACTGCCAACAGACCACAGACACAAAGTATGATGAAGAAGGTGATAAGCTTTTATGGACATACAGATAAACAACAGACCAGTCACAGGGCATGATGAAGAGGGACATCAGTTTTTATGGTCGGGTAGATTGGCAACAGATCACAGTTGCAGGGCATGATGAAAAGAGTGATTAGTTTTGTCAAGCTGAGATCTATAGATGTTATTTTCTGAGGCTTGAAACTTGTACTTACACACACACAAACTCGCCCATGTGAATTGCAAAAAGGATCATGTACATGTCTGTCTTTGAGGGGAAACAACAAATGTGTCTGTCTGGGGAAAGAAGTATCACACATTTCTCTGACATCATAGACTGGAATATCAGTCAATAAAGCTTGATATTAAAGAAGAAATTGTAAACATATATTAACCACAAATCTGTATACACTTACAGCACTATACTGCGAAGACTTACCTATGCCTTCTTCAGTCAAATCAACATCCACTTTGAAAAACATGAATCCTTTTGCTCCACTAGACTGACCACCACATAGAGTGTTCACCCAGCCTGGAAATAATGAAGAAAAGTATTACTGACCACTACATAATGTCACTGAACTCCACATTAAGTTTTTATTGTCAATATTACAGGAATTAAATTGAAGTGCAGAAAAATTGAGATGTGCTTTAATAGTTATACCTTTGGCTTTGAGCTCAGATAACAGACTGCCTGGGCCCTCATGTCCAACCAGGTGTCCTAGGTAATGTCCAGGCTGGAAATAAAACAAAGTTCAATAATTGTAATATTATACAATGTTGAAAAATATATATTGATTAAGAAACGGGGATGAGCATTTTTCACAATTATGTTATTTTTTGTATTTCCAAACTTCTCATTTACACATAGTAAACCTATATTTTCATTGTTCTAAATGATTGGAACAACAGCTTTTGTGCTTGATAAATAGTTCTATTGTCTATATCACCTGTTAAAGTGCCTTTAATTCCCCAAAATAGACCCCCTTCTTCATTTTTGCCGAAACATCAATTTTAAATTCATAGTATTTTTAAAGCTAAAAGGGGTTCACAAATAAGCCCTCCACAAATTTTAAGATAACTCTAGGCTAGGGGATTATTTGAGGATAAATATATCATTGTAATTATCCATAGGTCTATAGTAGTCTATGTTTTAGCTTGTATCACTGAGAAGTTTAGAAGATTTAATTAAAATGATCACTTAGTTACATTATATTCCATCCCTTCTGGCCCCAAATAAATGTTTAAGATTCCTGCCGAAAGTGCAACTTGATTTGAGGTAAATGATCAACGAGCTAACTGTTACAGTGATACAGGAGCTAAGTTTAGAGCGATTTGAGCTACTCGCATTAGAGCTGTAGTAAGGACGCAGCCAGGATTAGTGTGATTTGAAGTACTTGTGTTTGGGGATTAGTAGGGACAGAGCCTATGATCTGACAATGAGGTTAGGGTGATTCGAGCTACTTACATTGGAGGCGTAGTAGGGATGCAGGTCTGGGATTGACCATGACATGTACAAGTTCCTCACATCCTTGACTGGCACAGCATAACAGATCGTCTGTCAAAAACAAAGGGGTTATAGGTCAAAGTTAGTCAAAACAATTAACATTTAATCTGATTATGGTAGAATATATTATATATTTGGCTATCCAAAGTGTGGAGAGATGAAAACAAGTGAGTTTAGGATGAAGATTTCCTCTCTATTGATTGAATTGAGGATCTGTGAGTCATCCATCAAACAAGGGATCCATCTTTGGTCACACCATTGTATGATTATTCAGGTTCGGTTGGATCTTTTATCCACTTTGCTATTTTTTTCTCTTAGTTATCTGTTGTATTGACTGGTTTTATTGTCAAAATATATCTGTGGTTTCCTTCTTCTGTGCATGCACAGCTAGGGACAGAGGGATTGGACCAAAGAAACATTTAAAAATTGTAAACCTTTTTTCTAAATTAATCTTAGTCAATGATTTATGACATCACTTTTCATTGATAAGGTTTGTTATTGGCTAAGTCAAAACTCTTGAATTTTTTACTTTGATTATCCTTAGGATACCCTGAGTAAGATTCAGAGATATGATCCAAAAGATCTGAAGATACCCTGTGTACAGTTAAGAGATAAAAACCAGGCGATCTGGGGATACCTTGCATTGCTCTGGTCCATAAGGATGTTCTGACCATTCCGGTACACTGGTGCTCTTGTTTATAACATCGGCCAGTAGAGGGGCTACCATACCTGTCAGCTCGTCCAGGGACTCTGTAACAAACATAAACAAGTAACCATTAGATTCATCCAATAATGTTTACAAATGCATGGCGAGCAGCAATTTATCAAATTTTGTCTACAATTGAACTTTTTAATGACACTGTTTTTATGCTGGGCATTTCAATGGATATGCCCCATATGTTTACAATTCATGCACTATTGCCCAGTTATTCCAAGAAAACAATAAACTTCAACTTTTATTTGTTCTCTAATCTGGTCTAGTCCCATTTAGATTCAACTGTTTACAATTATATCTGTTGGAGTGTCATGAAAAACATCTAAAATAAAAAGTTAGAAATTTAACTCATGCACCATCAAAATTAGTGCCAGAATAGGGTTCAAAACGCCCAGTGAGAGGTGGTACTGGCTGACGATGTTAATGGTAAATGTTCTAGACAATAGTTTTAAATGATTTATAAAATATAGTTTTGACTTGTTTTCCTTGATTTTGGAAATTAAGGTATGAAATAAAAGGCAAAAATAAAAACATAAAAGTTCATTTAAAAATCAGTCAAATCATAATACAGCCAAACAAAAATGGCAGTGTTTGATGTTCAACCAACATGGCAGAGGCAAAGCCAAACCAATAAGAGAAGCCAGAACAATAATGTATTTTAACGGATTTATTTTAAAAACTCACCTTTGCCAAGAATGGAAAGTGCCATGATGTTAGACGAATAATACTTGGAATGAAATTTGAGGAGTTCTTCACGAACATCCTGTCCTCGACTCTTGGGTATAGTGTCCAGACTGTCTTTGTTTCCTGTACCAAAAACAAATCAAACAAAATTTATCTTAACTCAAATCATTAAACAAACTAAGACAAGATAATAAGGAAAAAAAGTTACAAGCTGACCATATAAATATTTATTAAGCAAAATGTTTGGTCAGTCTTGTATATGAAACTGTGGGCCCATAGATATTGGGTATATGGGAGGGCTCATATATTCTGTATAATTTACAGGCCTATAGTTTTTTATGTTCAGGTTGGACAGTAAAATCTGGAGTTAAGGATCTCCTTGTACATCCATTTGTCAATTCTAGTGTATAAATTCTAATATTACACATTAAGAGACCAGTTATTGTTTTACCTGTAAATCTGATTTGTTATAAAGGTAGCACAAACTTGTACTAACAATCAGAGACTAGCTATTATTTTACCTGTTCCAAATTTGATGTAGTCGTGATCAGGTTTAGCTAGAGATCTGTCTAGTTGATGAAGACGCCAAGGATCACTCTGAAGATTTTTATCATTTTCGGAGTTGACAGCATTGATTTCCCGTTCTGTTGCAGATGATGTAAATAATGGACCAAGGAAAAACTGTGCAAACCTAAAGAAAGAAGATGTATATAAGATACATTATCTAACTCAGTAATTCCACTTAATATTATCATTTGGAATGTGAAAGAAAGCTATTATCACAAGCAAGCTGTAATTTCTTTGAAATTATTCGTTTAATGTTCTGTAAAATGTAAATCTGGTTTACTGCATGGAATAAATAATGACTCCAAGATCTGTTTAATTCCAGCAAGTTTAGGAATGGTAAAGGAAGATTTATTCTACCATTATAATATAACTCAGTATCACATGTATGGCAAATTGTTCAATGACAAAATTGTAGCAAAACCATGGAAATTTATTGAAAAGATTGTTGAGTCTTCAGTAACTATCTATGACACTGCTTGGTGTACCTTGTAATGTATGGAACATTACAACGTGTTATAAGACTGATGTAAGACAAAAACTTTAGTGCAAACTTGAAATATACTGAGTACTCGCCTGTCCAAGGGCAAGTTACCGGGAGCGACATCAAAGTAGAAGTTTGTCTACAGTTGGAACAATATCTTCAAATATACTCACCTGTCCAAGACTTAAGTTATCTCGAGTGATATCGAAGTAAAAGTTGATGTTGGAAAATTATCTACAAATGTACTCACCTGTCCAAGGCTAAGTTATCTTGAGTGACATCAAATTACAAGTTGGGGTTGGGACACAATCTACAAATATACTCTGACATCTGTTGAAGGCTAAGTTATCCGGAGCCACATCAAAGTTGAAGTTGATGTTGGAAGGTAATCTACAAATATATACTCACCTGTCCAAGGCCCCCACTAAGTTATCCGGAGCCACATCAAATTAGAAGTTGGTGTATACGTAGCTATAGGAACACTATCTATAAATATACTCACCTGTCCAAGGCCCCCGCTAAGTTATCCGGAGCCACATCAAAGTAGAAGTTGGTGTGTTCTCCTGAGGTATAAGCATTAGAGCTGCCACCATTCTCATTCAAGAACTGAAATTTTAACCATTATTAAGATCAATCACTTTAAGAATAATTAATCCCAAGATGATGATGTTTTCAAAATGACGGAGACATGTACAGCTTCTTCATACTAAAAGGAAGAGACAATATCACCAGCATCACTACGACCACCTTATTATTATCAATTATATTGTACAGTGTATTTAAATGTTACTTCTATTCTAAAAAAATGTTATAAAAGTTTATTGAAAAGTTGTTAAATGCAAAGGAACTAGACTAATTTCTTTGCATTAAACATCTTTACAAAAAAATACTATTTTGTTTTTTCTATTAAGACAGATAAATCACAGAATTAAGGTGTCCCGACAAACAAGGTTCCATATATGTTGTGACGCATGGTCCTAGTTTTTGTAAGTATGGATCTGATTTTGGTATATCACAACTAGTATTGGGTTCTAGCATGATGTCATGTTAAACTAGATATAAACATAGTACACTACTAGTATATACCGAGGTACATTCACTATGTTTAATATACACACTCAAAACACAAACTAGTGTCCACACTGAAAAGATTTCATAAAAAATAGATAAATAAAAAAAAAAACATCTTACCTTGTTATATTCATTTTCCTGTTCATACTGGAAAAAAGAATTTTGAAGATATGTTTAAATGTTGTAGCTGTTTTATCAGTAGACCTGTAGTATCTGAATACCTGATGTAATACTAACAATATAACTATAATGGTACAGTACACTACTAGTGTCTTAATTAACAATATCACAAAATGGCCAAACAGTTACCGCTATACTAAGCTTTAGACATGAACTTCACAGGATTTTTATATTCAAACAAAAGGCAATACAAGACTACAAGTTTTTTTGTCGTATTATCATGACCATTTGATACTTTGCGTACATGTTAAAATGATGAGATCATGCAAAAGTGCCACTGTGACAATTACTTAAATCCATAGAGATCAAAAGTGCCCATATAACTTAAGTAACATAGAGTGCATGATTTAGATTAAAATCACTGCCTCCACTAGGGATCAAACCCAGGACCTTTGGTTTAATAGTCTTACGCCCAACTGACCAAACTAAAGAGAAGATCTCTCTAGCTGAGCGATATATTATGGCCAGTATTTACCAGGGTTATACACATAAATCCATGAAGGGTTAAAATTCTAAGGGAATGACATGATTCACTTATGTATGCAGAGAGTACTGACTTTTTGGAAACAAGATAGAAATAAGCATTGACCAAAGACAACTTTTGCCCCAGTGGCCCAGATCCTCGGCCCTTTGGGCTAGCAAGTTATCAAACTTTTGGGAAATTGATTTAATTGGTTAGACTAAAGAACAACAAACAATACTAACCTTTTTGGTTCCCAGGAAAAGCATGTGTTCACAGAAATGAGCCAAACCAGGAAGCTCCCAGGGATCCGACATTGAACCTGGCAGAAATAATGAAAGAGTTACCTCTCTCCAATCACACATTTAAATCATAATTTTGAGAAAAAAAATTACATTGTCATTTCAGAGCTTTGTCCTAAAGTTGCAATATCTGGTAATATATTTACATGAATTATCAAATATACATACCAGTTAATCTTAAATATTTTGGCATCACTTGCACTTTTTTATAGTTGGGTGTAGAAACAAACGTTTAAACCAAGTGTATTAATTTTAGAATAGTATATAATATTATGCACTTTGTTTAGACTACATAGGGGTTTATATTGTTTTATGTCCTATCATCAGCCAGGGTCATTTGACAATGTGGCAGGTTTTTGAGGTTGAGGAAAGTCGGAGTACCCGGAGAAAAACCACCGGCCTATGGTCAGTACCAGGAAACTGCCCCACATGGGTTTTGAACCAGCAACCCAAAGGTGGAGGGCTGGTGATGAAGTGTCGAGATAACTTAACCACTCCGCCACAGTGGCCCCTTTTAACCTACAGTTAGACTAAAAGTGCACTATGTTTAGATTACAGGTAGACTAGTAGTACACTAGGTTTAGACTACAGGTAGACTAGAAGTACAGAGTGTTTACACTACAGGTAGACTAGAAGTACAGTGTGCTGAGACTACAGGTAGACTAGTAGAGCACTATGTTTATATTACAGGTAGACTAGTAGTGCACTATGTTTATATTACAGGTAGACTAGTAGTGCACTATGTTTAGACTACAGGTAGACTAGTAGTGTACTACATTGAGACTACAGGTAGACTAGTAGTGTACTACATTGAGACTACAGGTAGACTAGTAGTGTACTACAATAAGACTACAGGTAGACTAGTAGTGTAGTGTGTTAAGACTACAGGTAGACTTGTAGTGTACTACAATAAGACTACAGGTAGACTAGTAGTGTACTACAATAAGACTACAGGTAGACTAGTAGTGTACTACAAAAATACTACAGGTAAAGTAGAAGTGTTTTACATTTAGACTAAAGGTAGATTAGTAGTGTATTACATTGAGACTACAGGTAGACTAGTAGTGTACTACATTGAAACTACAGGTAGACTAGTAGTGTAGTGTACTACAATAAGACTAGTAGTGCAGTGTGTTAAGACTACAGGTAGACTTGTAGTGTAGTGTACTACAATAAGACTAGTAGTGCAGTGTGTTAAGACTACAGGTAGACTTGTAGTGTATTACAATAAGACTACAGGTAGACTTGTAGTGCAGTGTGTTTAGACTACAGGTAGACTAGTAGTGTACTACATTGAGACTACAGGTAGACTTGTAGTGCAGTGTGTTTAGACTACAGGTAGACTAGTACTGTTACGTAGTTTACTACATTAAGACAACAGATAGACTAGTAGTGTATTACAATAAGACTACAGGTAGACTAGTACTGTTACGTAGTTTACTACATTAAGACAACAGAAAGACTAGTAGTGTATTACAATAAGACAACAGGTAGACTAGTAGTTTACTACATTAAGACAACAGATAGACTAGTAGTTTACTACATTAAGACAACAGGTAGACTTGTAGTGTACATGTACTACATTAAGACAACAGATAGACTAGTAGTGTATTACAATAAGACTACAGGTAGACTAGTAGTGTACTACATTGAGACTACAGGTAGACTAGTAGTGTACTACATTGAGACTACAGGTAGACTAGTAGTGTACTACAAAAATACTACAGGTAAAGTAGTAGTGTTTTACATTTAGACTACAGGTAGACTTGAAGTGCAGTGTGTTTAGACTACAGGTAGACTAGTAGTGTACTACATTGAGACTACAGGTAGACTAGTAGTGTACTACATTGAGACTACAGGTAGACTAGTAGTGTACTACAATAAGACTACAGGTAGACTAGTAGTGTACTACAATAAGACTACAGGTAGACTTGTAGTGCAGTGTGTTTAGACTACAGGTAGACTAGTACTGTAGTTTACTACATTAAGACTACAGGTAGACTAGTAGTGTACTACAATAAGACTACAGGTAGACTAGTAGTGTACTACATTGAGACTACAGGTAGACTAGTAGTGTACTACAATAAGACTACAGGTAGACTAGTAGTGTACTACAATAAGACTACAGGTAGACTAGTAGTGAACTATGTTTAGACTACAGGTAGACTTGTAGTGCAGTGTGTTAAGACTACAGGCAGACTAGTAGTGTACTACAATAAGACTACAGGTAGACTTGTAGTGCAGTGTGTTTAGACTACAGGTAGACTAGTAGTGCAGTGTGTTTAGACTACAGGTAGACTAGTAGTGTACTACAATAAGACTACAGATAGACTAGTAGTGCAGTGTGTTTAGACTACAGGTAGACTAGTACTGTTACGTAGTTTACTACATTAAGACAACAGGTAGACTAGTAGTGTACTACAATAAGACTACAGGTAGACTAGTAGTGTACTACAATAAGACTACAGGTAGACTAGTAGTGTACTACAATAAGACTACAGGTAGACTAGTAGTGTACTACAATAAGACTACAGGTAGACTAGTAGTGTACTACAATAAGACTACAGGTAGACTAGAAGTGTACTACAATAAGACTACAGGTAGACTAGTAGTGCACTACAATAAGACTACAGGTAGACTAGTAGTGTACTTCAATAAGACTACAGGAAGACTAGTAGTGTACTACAAAAATACTACAGGTAAAGTAGTAGTGTTTTACATTTAGACTAAAGGTAGATTAGTAGTGTACTACATTGAGACTACAGGTAGACTAGTAGTGTACTACATTAAGACTACAGGTAGACTAGTAGTGTACTACATTGAAACTACAGGTAGACTAGTAGTGTAGTGTACGTACTACATTAAGACTACAGGTAGACTAGTAGTGTACTTCAATAAGACTACAGGAAGACTAGTAGTGTACTACAAAAATACTACAGGTAAAGTAGTAGTGTTTTACATTTAGACTAAAGGTAGATTAGTAGTGTACTACATTGAGACTACAGGTAGACTAGTAGTGTACAACAATAAGACTACAGGTAGACTTGTAGTGTACTACATTGAAACTACAGGTAGACTAGTAGTGTAGTGTATGTACTACATTAAGACTACAGGTAGACTAGTAGTGTACTACAATAAGACTACAGGTAGACTAGTAGTGTACTACAATAAGACTACAGGTAGACTAGTAGTGTACTTCAATAAGACTACAGGTAGACTAGTAGTGTACTACAATAAGACTACAGGTAGACTTGTAGTGCAGTGTGTTAAGACTACAGGTAGACTTGTAGTGTACTACAATAAGACTACAGGTAGACTTGTAGTGCAGTGTGTTTAGACTACAGGTAGACTAGTAGTGTACTACATTGAGACTACAGGTAGAGTAGTAGTGTACTACAATAAGACTACAGGTAGACTATAGTAGTGTACTACTTTGAGACTACAGGTAGACTAGTAGTGTACTACAATAAGACTACAGGTAGACTAGTAGTGTACTACTTTGAGACTACAGGTAGACTAGTAGTGTACTACAATAAGACTACAGGTAGACTAGTAGTGTACTTCAATAAGACTACAGGTAGACTTGTAGTGTACTTCAATAAGACTACAGGTAGACTTGTAGTGCAGTGTGTTTAGACTCCAGGTAGACTAGTAGTGTACTACATTGAGACTACAGGTAGACTAGTAGTGTACTACAATAAGACTACAGATAGACTAGTAGTGCAGTGTGTTTAGACTACAGGTAGACTAGTAGTGTACTACATTGAGACTACAGGTAGACTAGTAGTGTACTACAATAAGACTACAGATAGACTAGTAGTGCAGTGTGTTTAGACTACAGGTAGACTAGTAGTTTACTACATTAAGACTACAGGTAGACTAGTAGTGTACTACATTGAGACTACAGGTAGACTAGTAGTGTACTACAATAAGACTACAGGTAGACTAGTAGTGTACTACATTGAGACTACAGGTAGACTAGTAGTGTACTACATTGAAACTACAGGTAGACTAGTAGTGTACTACATTGAGACTACAGGTAGACTAGTAGTGTACTTCAATAAGACTACAGGTAGACTAGTAGTGTACTACAATAAGACTACAGGTAGACTAGTAGTGTACTTCAATAAGACTACAGGTAGACTAGTAGTGTACGACATTGAGACTACAGGTAGACTTGTACTGTAGTGTACTACAATAAGACTACAGGTAGACTAGTAGTGTACTTCAATAAGACTACAGGTAGACTAGTAGTGTACTTCAATAAGACTACAGGTAGACTAGTAGTGTACTACAATAAGACTACAGGTAGACTAATAGTGTACTACAATAAGACTACAGGTAGACTAGTAGTGTACTACAATAAGACTACAGGTAGACTAATAGTGTACTACAATAAGACTACAGGTAGACTAGTAGTGTACTACAATAAGACTACAGGTAGACTAATAGTGTACTACAATAAGACTACAGGTAGATTAGTAGTGTACTTCAATAAGACTACAGGTATAATAGTAGTGCACTAGAGCCAAACAGGTGATATCATGTTTGACAAATTAAAGGACCAAATATGTACTGTAAGTTTTATCAGCTTATCAATAATTTAAAAACAGCTTACACTTAAATGTTTGGCTATCAATTTGATTTAGAACAGTCCTGATTAAATGCATAAGATAAGTTAATCATATACATCCAGAGACATATATACAGAGAGATTAGTAACATCGCTATTTCCCCGTACACATAGTGGCTCCCTTTATTCGTGACCACTCAAGCATATCACTTATCGAGAGCGTCCTGTCTCCTATCAAACACACGCGAGCGCAGGTAAATCGGGCTATGCGCATGTGTGTATCGTAGTATTGGAACTTATTCGACATGTTCTGGTTAATCCGCCATTACGTCAGACCAAAACATCGTCATTTTAAATGCACACAGAAAGCACATCGTTTTATTTTGGCAACTACAAAAGTTACCACATTAACCAAAAACTATCAAACTTATGGGATATAGTCTTATTGATCATGCATATTGTTGTCATTTATCCGTATTTTCGAAAATCCATTGGGTCCTATTCGACATGTCCAAGTTTGTAATTAAGCCGCCATTACGTCAGACCAAAACATCGTCAATTTTAAACGCACACAAAAAGCACATCGTTTTATTTAGGCCACTACAAAAGTTACCACATTAACCAAAAACTATCATACTTATGGGATATAGTCTTATTGATCATGCACATTGTTGCCATTTATCCGTATTTTCTAAAATCCATTGGGTCCTATTCGACATGTCCAAGTTTTGTAATTAAGCAGCCATTACATCCGACCAAAACATCGTCAATTTTAAACGCACACAAAAAGCACATTGTTTTATCTAAGCCACTACAAAAGTTACCACATTAACCAAAAACTATCATACTTATGGGATACAGTCTTATTGATCATGCACATTGTTGCCATTTATCCGTATTTTCTAAAATCCATTGGGTCCTATTCGACATGTCCAAGTTTGTAAATAGCCGCCATTACGTCAGACCAAAACATCGTCAATTTTAAACGCACACAAAAAGCACATTGTTTTATCTAGGCCACTACAAAAGTTACCACATTAACCAAAAACTATCATACTTATGGAATGTGGTCTTGATTTTCATGCACATTGTTGTAATTTATCCGTATTCTCGAAAACCCCATAGGGACTTTTCGAAAATTGGAGATTCCCGCCGATCTTTCCTGCGTTGTGCTTGACTTTCATACTCAAAATACAAACACTTGGACAGCAAATTGTGATATATTTCATATTGATGACACTTCTGCACTTTGATATTAATAAAATTAAAGCACATAATTGGATCTTGGTGATGATTTCAAATAGAAATTATCGATAATTATGTGTCTGGTTTTCAAGTTTTCTCCAATATGGCGTCTAGTGAAGACTGAACCGAGCGACCGCAAAGGATTGTGGGAAGGTCAGGGGCCACTATGTAAACACAAGGGCAAATAGAGAGCTGCCAATCTCTCTGTATATATGTCTCTGTATACATCCATGTTTCTGTAAACATAATTTAATATTTAACAATCTGTTAAAGAATTAACATAACAGGAACGCACTGGGATATCTGGTCTCCTAGCCAGTGAACTGTTGAGAACATGCAGCTTGACTATTTTATATATAAGAACCCCCCCCCCCCCACAAAAAAATCTTTTATAATATATAGACTTTTCTGCACATGTGCCCAGGAGGGATGTCATACACTCTTCAGAGTTTACTATTCCCTAAAGAGAAGAAGAGCTCCACAGGTGTACTTGTATTGAGGGTGTTAGTTACAGGTAAAATCGATCATGGCCAGAGGGCAAGTGATACTTATCCAGGTACCATGTAATACAAATACATGTACACGACAGAGGGGAGGGGGGTACTGTCATCTATGAACACAACTCTATATATTGAAGGATATGATATCTCCTTAAAATAATTCAACTCAACTGAAATTTAAACTTATTGAAAGGAAAACTTTTAAAATCTAAATCATCTTACAATCATTATTACAATATAAGTACTCTCCAATAATTCTTTCATTAAGCACTCATACAAGTACACTCCCCTATGCAATTGAAGATTTAAGAAAATATTACAAAATAATACAAAATTCATAAAATGTTCATGTATATTCCTATGAGATACTTTTGGCCTAGGCTAGATAACAATGTTTTTGAAATGCCTTCAGCAAAACATACAAACTGAGAAAAAACGTCATATTGATACATTATTTATTAATTGGACATTTATTAGTTAGAAAGCAATTTCAAATATTTTAGCAATACATCATGTATATGGATACTACATTTAAAATATGACTACAGGTAAACTCTGGTATCTACTTAGGTCAGGAGGCTGAATTAACTTAACAGCATGCTGTGAATGGACCCCCTGTGGGGTAATTTTCTAATGAAAGTAGAGGAGAACTGACCATGTGTTGTGTCTGACACACCTGATAACTGATATAGTCAATGGTAGGGTGTGGTGTCCATTAAAGTTGGTGGGGTTCTGAGTAACAGGGGTGCACATGACGGTGGTGCTAGGGATACACAGGTAAAGATGGCCATAATTACAAAAACAATTGTCTTTTGTCTTGAAACCTGACCCAAGTTGGCAAGTACATGCATGTATAAACACAGGTCATATACAATGTATATATATCAAGTTAACTTCAGCAACAAGCTAAATGGTACATTGGTGATGTATTAGAAATGGGAGACAAATTTTAAGAGATATGAGAGTCTTAAAACTCAGGGAAAACAAATAATAAATTTTGTTTTTATTAACTGACACTTATATACAATGCAAGTAATTGAAAATTTAGAAATACTTTTTTTTCATATAATTAAATATTTATGAGTAAAAGAAATTCTTTGACCAATGTGCATCCACTTTGTACCTACTCATACAATGTATATGTATTTTACCACCTAAAATACCACTAACTTTAATAGGTAATATGAGAATATATAGCATCATGACCAAGTTATTCAAAATTGGAATTTAATTAATATTTCATTTAAGTACAATACATTCATTTTCATAAAGTCTAGATTCATGGATGAAAGACATTTTTGGCAATATAATATATTATACATAAAATTATGAAAATGTTAGCTAAGCAGAGTTGTTGTGTTGATTTTATTTATTCAGTTACATATATTTATTTATTGCATTTTTGCCAGCATGCAGTGGAACATAGAAATTTATCAAACTAATTAATAAAAGTTATATTTTCACTGCAGCGATATCGATGAGCAGTAAAAATATAAGTTATTTGTTTTTGACCAATAAGAGCGAACCTTTGTATTCACCACATTGAAATTTGCCGATGACAGAATATTTTGATATTTTTCACTCATGCTTCACACTCGATATTCTGTCATACTCGTGAAAAATATGATATATTAAACGGGAAACCATTCAATATCCTCTAAATATATATATATACAACATGACTGCTAAGTTTTTTGGTTTGCAATAAATATTTTTTTCCATGTTTATATCCTGGTTGATAAAATAGGGGACAATATGCATAAGTACAAATTAACATAAGAATATAATTCTAGTTTGTTAGATAAGTCCACATAAGACAATGGTACAGGATGATAACCGTCAGGTATAAGGCAGCTGAGACAGACTACAGCTGTACATGTCAGAGCCACTGGTAACCAGGCAAGGGCACAATTCTTAACCTGTATTTACTCGTCACACCTGATTGGCTCTAGTGCATACTACTCTACCTGTAGTCTAAACATAGTGCACTACTACTCTACCTGTAGTCTAAACATAGTGCACTACTACTCTACCTGTAGTCTAAACATAGTGCACTACTACTCTACCTGTAGTCTAAACATAGTCTAAACATAGTGCACTACTACTCTACCTGTAGTCTAAACATAGTGCACTACTACTCTACCTGTAGTCTAAACATAGTGCATTACTAGTTTACCTGTAGTATAAACATAGTGCACTACTAGTCTACCTGTAGTCTAAACATAAAGCATTACTAGTCTACCTGTAGTCTAAACATAGCGCACTACCAGTCTACCTGTAGTCTAAACATAGTGCATTACTAGTCTACCTGTAGTATAAACATAGCGCACTACCAGTCTACCTGTAGTCTAAACATAGTGCATTACTAGTCTACCTGTAGTCTAAACATAGTGCACTACTAGTCTACCTGTAGTCTAAACATAGTGCACTACTACTCTACCTGTAGTATAAACATAGTGCACTACTACTCTACCTGTAGTATAAACATAGTGCACTACTACTCTACCTGTAGTATAAACATAGTGCATTACTAGTCTACCTGTAGTCTAAACATAGTGCACTACTACTCTACCTGTAGTATAAACATAGTGCACTACTACTCTACCTGTAGTATAAACATAGTGCACTACTACTCTACCTGTAGTATAAACATAGTGCACTACTACTCTACCTGTAGTATAAACATAGTGCACTACTACTCTACCTGTAGTATAAACATAGTGTATTACTAGTCTACCTGTAGTCTAAACATAGTGCACTACTACTCTACCTGTAGTATAAACATAGTGCACTACTACTCTACCTGTAGTATAAACATAGTGCACTACTACTCTACCTGTAGTATAAACATAGTGCACTACTACTCTACCTGTAGTATAAACATAGTGTATTACTAGTCTACCTGTAGTCTAAACATAGTGCACTACTACTCTACCTGTAGTACAAACATAGTGCACTACTACTCTACCTGTAGTATAAACATAGTGCACTACTACTCTACCTGTAGTATAAACATAGTGCACTACTACTCTACCTGTAGTATAAACATAGTGCACTACTACTCTACCTGTAGTATAAACATAGTGCACTACTACTCTACCTGTAGTATAAACATAGTACACTACTAGTCTACCTGTAGTCTAAACATAGTGCACTACTACTCTACCTGTAGTCTAAACATAGTGCACTACTAGTCTACCTGTAGTCTAAACATAAAGCATTACTAGTCTGCCTGTAGTCTAAACATAAAGCATTACTAGTCTACCTGTAGTCTAAACATAGTGCACTACCAGTCTACCTGTAGTATAAACATAGTGCACTACTACTCTACCTGTAGTCTAAACATAGTGCACTACTACTCTACCTGTAGTCTAAACATAGTGCACTACTACTCTACCTGTAGTCTAAACATAGTGCACCAGGGTGTAACAGGTATAGTCTCATTCTTGGCCCTTATCGGCTGTCAAGCTATCACTCTACCATCTGACAGAGTGAAATGAAAGGCAGTAATGTTAACTCTGATAGATCAGAATGAGGTAGTCTAAACCCAACTGAACACCTGCATCTATATTAGATGAAACTACCCTGTTAACCACAACACTGGTCTGAGTAATCCACACTGTTAACCACAACACTGGTCTGAGTAATCCACACCGTTAACCACAACACTGGTCTGAGTAATCCACACCGTTAACCACAACACTGGTCTGAGTAATCCACTCCAGTGACATCCGAATGGGTTACATATATAAATATACCACAACCAATAAATGTCCAGCAGAATGCAATAGATACTATAGTTTCGGATTAAGATTGGTCTTACTCAGCGAACAAAATGTTTCCTGTATCGATATCTTACCTATATTGATATCTTACCTATATTGATATCTTACCTATACTGATATCTTACCTATACTGATATCTTACCTATATCGATATCTTACCTATATTGATATCTTACCTATACTGATATCTTACCTATACTGATATCTTACCTATATCGATATCTTACCTAAATCGATATCTTACCTTTATTGATATCTTACCTATATTGATATCTTACCTATATTGATATCTTACCTATACTGATATCTTACCTATATTGATATCCATAGCAGCTGCAGACTTATCCGTGTCAGGGTCGCTGATTACCATCACCTTAAGACCATTGTTCAGCTCAAGGCCACGATACTGTCGTTTGTCTTGCGGGGATTTTATTATCTTGTCATGATGGATGGTGGTCTTCACGTGCTTGCTCGCCATACTGGACAAACACCTAGAAAAGCTGATGGTTTGATTTGTGTAAATATGAAAGAAAACATTATATACATAAAAAAATATGTTGACAAAAAAAAAAATGAAATAAATTTCATAATCCTCCTATCTCTTACTGGTAAGTTATTGTCTCAAATTTACTTAAAATCAAAGCATGTTTATGTTTTAATGCAGAATAATACATGCAGTCCTTTTCCTGCCTAAATAACTGGGTGTGGTAAATTGGTAATAGACCCCATTCCCCTTGCATTTTTAAACCCTGAATTTTGCCAAAATGAACTTTAAAAATTCCCAATTGTTATATATGATTACTTTATAAATACAATGCCTGAAAAATACGGGAAAATATACACGTAATGGTTTCAATAGGTTTATTTAAAGTTTTCACATTTGGTCAATCAGCATTACTGTAAACTAATTAAATATTAAATGGCAAATATTACATAAAATAGATAAAAATGATCAATCTATAGCAAGAGATAAATTTGGTGTATGCATCATGCATGTACAGCTAGAATTTGCATTGTGCTCTTCAAAACCAGTTAGCTTGTCACTCATAAAAACAATATGTGGTTATGTGAAAAATTTTCAAAGTTTCCTACTACAACCTGTGTGTCAAATTTCTCCAGTTTAAAATTGATAAATAAGATTTTTCCAAAATACCCAGGAAACAGAATACATGACTAGTATACGTAGTTAGTAGGCAATGGTAAAGAGTCAAGTTCATATACAACTATATATATATAGGTCATAAAAATTCAGTCAAGATATTCTTTTTTATTCCTGTGATGGTTGACCTCTTGTATACAAGCTTATATAATTAACATGCATATCATATGTGTTGTGATTTAATTTTCAATGCTTGTGACAATTCTTTTACATTGTGAAGTGTCAGAAAAAATGACTGTAAGCATATGATAATTTCAGATCCAATGTATCTTTCTTTTTTAAATGAAACATAGCCCCCACCCAATCCCATAAAAAAACACACATTTATATAATATATACATGCATACAAACATAGGCTGTACATATGAAGTTTGACATCAGACAGAGGAGGACCACTTAGCCGCGCCTACGTATGTCCTTCCCAGGGAGATGTCCGGCCCTGTGGACGTATACGTACTGGATGGGACAAGACTCACCTGAGGGGGACACAGACAGGCACCGGAGGCACTTGACCACCGGCCCCCACATGTCGCCTGAACATAGTACATGCAGTGGAAGGAGACATTAAACCAGTACATTGTAACTAACTAAACATACACTTAAATTGTAGCTAGGCTGTAACAAATTCTCAGCTCACTTTGTTCCCATCCTGATTAAATAGTCATTGAGTCTGGCGATTACAGCCGCATACTTTCAATGTTTTGTCTTCATTCATATCATTAAAGGCCCGTCAACATCCATGGTCAATTTGCTTAAATTTTGTCTATTGGTCGTGGTCAAAGGTAAAACCGGGTTAATCTATGAAAAAAATAGCCTCGCTAACAATTATGTTTGCCCGATTGACGTTTTTTTGTTTATTGTCTAAGAAATAAATCGAAGGAGACATGCTCACAGATCAAGATCATTCGTATTGTTTGGAAAGCTGGACGGTGACAGCAAGCTAAGACCTATCTCGACCCGGGCGTCCCACCCGGCTGGAATCGAGTACTGTCTGGACAGCTGGACGGTGGCAACAATGTAAGACCCGGTCGGACAAAGCTGGAATCGATTATAAATGCAACCCTTAGGATTCGTGTTACCTTTGTAAATTTAACGAGCTCCGCACCACAACGCGACTCTTTGGAATTTGTGAAATCAGTAGTCCTAGCATACGCAGATCTGTGTTTGTGCAATATCATTCACAGATGATTACGAGATCATGATCACTCTCCTGTCATTGGAGGTAGAACTGTTAACGTAGATATAAATGTTAAATCATTGGCGGTCCGGAACCCTTCGGAACAATGTGGTTGTTTTGATGCCTCCTTCTAAAATACTGAATTATTTTTATCAAGCTTTCAAATAGTACACATGTTCATAAAAACTGTACTAATGTGCAGTACAATAAATTTAACTTATTTCAATTATCGATTCAATGACGTGGTTTTTATTTTTCTTGTTTGGGTTTACCTACTTTCGGTTTCGTTTTAAATTCCTGTTAATGATGGCGGATTGTTGGACCAGGCACGTCGGGCGTTAAAAACTGATGAATGTAAAGGCATACATATATATTCATATGTACGATACATTTCCTTAACATTGACTGATAGCTTTATATTTTTACAGGGACTTTTTTTATCGCTTCTGAGACAGCATAACGTCACGTAGTCGTAGTCTAATCGACATTGGAAGAACACAAAAATGAGTAGATTTTGTTTGTTTATGTTTTACGGCCCATCGACAACTAGGGTCATTTAGGTCCAAATTAGACCTTACAACACTAATGACTATATACTCTACTGAGTACACACAAAAAAATTAAGATTAATACTTCTATAGATCGAAGGATATAAATTCTTGTTACTGCCTGTATTTGTTATTTTCAATTTACAGTTTATGCATGGCGGAAATGTATAAACCAAACAACGCAGACAGCTGATCACATGATACCCTATTTTCTTAAATATTTTTTTATGTAATTGATATTTGCGGCACGGTTGTTCCTTTAAAGATGACAGAGATTTTTTTGACTTACAGGTGTGAACTATAGAAATGGCTCAGTCAGGCAATCTCAGGATAATAGATAACGATGGTACAATTGTGAAACCACAACCAACCCGTGCTGAGTCTGAAGTAAGTCAAACATGATAATAATAAACGGATTAAAAAAAACTATCATATATCTCATTGACCTATATCTAGCCTGTGCTTCAATTATTTGTCAAGTTTTAATTGTCCTGTGGCTCAATGGTTCATGTAGTTGTCATATAAATTATGTCCTGTTGTTTAGTGCATGTATGTTCTCAGTAGTTGTCCTGTTGTTCAATCAGTAGTTGCCCCATTGTGCTGTTGTCCAGTATTATGATTGACCTGTTGTCAAGTAGTTGTCATGTTATTCAGTAATTGACATGTTGTCAGTAGTTGTCATGTTATCCAGTAGTTGTCCTGTCAAGTAGTCTTAAGCTTGTTGTTTAGTAGTTGGCAGCTTGTGTAATAGTTGTCATGTTATTCAGTAATTGTCATGCTATTCAGTAATTGACATGTTGTCAGTAGTTGTCATGTTATTCAGTAATTGACATGTTGTCAGTAGTTGTCATGTTATCCAGTAATTGACATGTTGTCAGTAGTTGTCATGTTTTCCAGTAATTGACATGTTGTCAGTAGTTGTCATGTTATCCAGTAATTGACATGTTGTCAGTAGTTGTCATGTTATCCAGTAATTGACATGTTGTCAGTAGTTGTCATGTTATTCAGTAATTGACATGTTGTCAGTAGTTGTCATGTTATCCAGTAATTGACATGTTGTCAGTAGTTGTCATGCTATCCAATAATTGACATGTTGTCAGTAGTTGTCATGTTATCCAGTAATTGACATGTTGTCAGTAGTTGTCATGTTAGCCAGTAATTGACATGTTGTCAGTAGTTGTCATGTTATCCAGTAATTGACATGTTGTCAGTAGTTGTCATGTTATCCAGTAATTGACATGTTGTCAGTAGTTGTCATATTATCCAGTAATTGACATGTTGTCAGTAGTTGACATGTTATTCAGTAATTGACATGTTGTCAGTAGTTGTCCTGTTGTCCAGCAGGTGTCCTGTTGCCTGGTAGTTGTTCTGTTGTTTTGTAGTTGACCTAATATCTAGATGTCCATATATTGACTTGCCTTGTTGTCCAGTAGTTTCCCTGTTGTTTAATTATCCTGTTGTCCAGTAAAATATTGTTTTGTTGTAAAGCAGTTATCCTATTGTCTAGTAGTTGTCACCTGTCCAGCAATTGTTCTCTTGTTGTCCAGTAGTTGCATTGTTCTAATCTAATATTTGTCATTGTACCCAGTAGTTGTGTTGTTGATCAGTAGTTTTCCTATTTTTCCAGAAGTTGTCCTGTTGTTTAAAGTATTTGCCAAGTAATTGTAATGTAATCAAGAAGTTGTCCTCTTATCAAGTAGTTGTCTTGTTATCAAGTAGATGCCGGTTTAATCCAGTAGTTGTCTTGTTGTCAATCAGTTGTCTTGTTATATCATTATCAAGTATCTGCCCTGTTATTGAGCAGTTGTAATGCTATCGAGTAGTTGTCCTGTTATAAACAGTTGTTGTTATCCAGTATCCCTCTCCCCATGGCATAGTTGTTAGATCCAAAGCGCAAGTGAGCTTATGCCGTCCATTTAAACTTCTTCTCAATAACCAGGAGGCCCAGAGACCTGATACTGGGTCTGTAGCATGCCGAGGTAAAGAGCTACCAAATTTGATCAAATGAATGACATTGACCCACATTCAAGGTCACAAGGGTCGAATAGGCTGAAATCTTTTAATGACTAGTCTTCTTCTCAATAACCATGAGGCCAAGAGACTTGATATCAGGTCTGTAGCATGCTGGGGTAAAGAGCTATCATATTTGTTCAAATGAATGACCTTGAACTGCATTCAAGGTCACAAGAGTCGAATAGACTGAAATCTCTAAATGACTTCTTCTCAATAACTGAGATGCCCAGAGACATAATATTTGTCTTATAGCATGCTGGGGTGAAGGCTAGGAAGTTTGATCTTGTTTGACCTTGACCATGATTGAAGTTTGAAAGAATTAAATTGACCAAAATATTTAAAAGTCACCTTTTCAAATAACTGTGAGACCCTGAGATCTTATATCTGGTCTCTGATACACTTGTTCTTAATTTTGTTTATGTATAAAAAGGATCACTGGACAGCAGGGGAGCAATTCGGGTCCATTAGGCCCTTGTTGTGTCACCAGTGTCCTCAAATTGTTGTTCATCTATTTTTCAGTAGTTTCCCTGTAATGAAGTAGTTGTCCTGATGGCCTGTTATGAAGTAGTTGTCCTGATGGCCTGTTATGAAGTAGTGTCCTGATGGCCTGTTATGAAGTAGTGTCCTGATGGCCTGTTATGAAGTAGTTGTCCTGATGGCCTGTTATGAAGTAGTTGTCCTGATGGCCTGTTATGAAGTAGCTGTCCTGATGGCCTGTTATGAAGTAGTGTCCTGATGGCCTGTTATGAAGTAGTTGTCCTCAGATGGCCTGTTATGAAGTAGTTGTCCTGATGGCCTGTTATGAAGTAGTTGTCCTGATGGCCTGTTATGAAGTAGCTGTCCTGATGGCCTGTTATGAAGTAGTTGTCCTGATGGCCTGTTATGAAGTAGTGTCCTGATGGCCTGTTATGAAGTAGTGTCCTGATGGCCTGTTATGAAGTAGTTGTCCTGATGGCCTGTTATGAAGTAGTTGTCCTGATGGCTTGTTATGAAGTAGTGTCCTGATGGCCTGTTATGAAGTAGTTGTCCTGATGGCCTGTTATGAAGTAGTTGTCCTGATGGCCTGTTATGAAGTAGTGTCCTGATGGCCTGTTATGAAGTAGTGTCCTGATGGCCTGTTATGAAGTAGTGTCCTGATGGCCTGTTATGAAGTAGTTGTCCTGATGGCCTGTTATGAAGTAGTGTCCTGATGGCCTGTTATGAAGTAGTTGTCCTGAAGGCCTGTTATGAAGTAGTTGTTCTGATGGCCTGTTATGAAGTAGTTGTCCTGATGGCCTGTTATGAAGTAGTTGTCCTGATGGCCTGTTATGAGTAGTTGTCCTCAGATGGTCTGTTATGAAGTAGTTGTCCTGATGGCCTGTTATGAAGTAGTTGTCCTGATGGCCTGTTATGAAGTAGTTGTCCAGTAGTTGTCCAGTAGTTGTCCTGGTGTTTAGTAATTGTCATATAGTCACCCTATTGTCATGTATTTGTTCATTTCCAGTAGCTGTCCAGTAGTTGTCATTGTTTTCAAGTAATTGTTGTGTTGTCCAGAAGTTGCCCTGTTGTAACTTATGTATTCATCCTTATTCAGAAGTTACCCTGTTGTAACTTATGTATTCATCCTTATTCAGTAGTTGCCCTGTAGTACCTTATGTATTCATACTTATTCAGTAGTTGCCCTGTGTAGTACCTAATGTATTCATACTTACTCAGTAGTTGCCCTGTTGTACCTTATGTATTCATACTTATTCAGTAGTTGCCCTGTTGTACCTTATGTATTCATACTTATTCAGTAGTTGCCCTGTTGTAACTTATGTATTCATCCTTATTCAGTAGTTGCCCTGTTGTAACTTATGTATTCATCCTTATTCAGTAGTTGCCCTGTTGTAACTTATGTATTCATCCTTATTCAGTAGTTGCCCTGTTGTAACTTATGTATTCATCCTTATTCAGTAGTTGCCCTGTTGTAACTTATGTATTCATACTTATTCAGTAGTTGCCCTGTTGTAACTTATGTATTCATCCTTATTCAGTAGTTGCCCTGTTGTACCTTATGTATTCATACTTATTCAGTAGTTGCCCTGTTGTACCTTATGTATTCATACTTATTCAGTAGTTGCCCTGTAGTACCTTATGTATTCATACTTATTCAGTAGTTGCCCTGTTGTACCTTATGTATTCATACTTATTCAGTAGTTGCCCTGTTGTACCTTATGTATTCATCCTTATTCAGTAGTTGCCCTGTTGTACCTTATGTATTCATACTTATTCAGTAGTTGCCCTGTTGTACCTTATGTATTCATACTTATTCAGTAGTTGCCCTGTAGTACCTTATGTATTCATACTTATTCAGTAGTTGCCCTGTTGTAACGTATGTATTCATCCTTATTCAGTAGTTGCCCTGTTGTACATTATGTATTCATACTTATTCAGTAGTTGCCCTGTAGTCACCCTGTTGTCATGTATTTGTCCAGTTCCAGTGGTTGTCATTGTTGTCCTTTAGTTGTCGTTGCTGTCAAGTAATTGTCATGTTGTCTAGAAACTGCCCTGTTGTTATGTATTCATCCTTATTCAGTAGTTGCCCTGTTGTTAATTAGCAGTTCAGTAGTTGTCATTATTGTCCAGTAATTGACCTGTTGTCCAATAATTGCCCTGATTTCTTGTTGTTCAGTATAGTTTTAATGTTGTTTAGTAAATATCATGTTGTCCATTTGTTGTCCTGTTGTCATTTATTTGTCCTTTTCCCAATAGTTGTAATGTTGTTCAGAATAGTTGTCCAGTAGTTGTCATTCAGTAATCATCCTGTCTTCCATAGTTTCCCTGATGACCTGTTGTTCAGTTGTTGTCCTGGCTACCTGTTGTTTACTTGTTGTCCTGATGACCTGTTGTTCAGTTGTTGCCCTGATGACCTGTTATTCCGTTGTTGCCCTGATGACCTGTTGTTCAGTTGTTGCCCTGGTGACCTGTTGTTCAGGTGTTGCCCTGGTGACCTGTTCAGTTGTTGTCATGATGACCTATTGTTCAGTTGTTGTCCTGATGACCTGTTGTTCAATTGTTGCCCTGGCGACCTGTTGTTCAGTTGTTGCCCTGATGACCTGTTGTAATTTTGTTGTAATGATGTTTAGTAGTGGTTATGTTGTCAGATAGTTGTCCTGTTATCTAAGAGTTAGTCCGATTCAGATTGTAAAAGTCTATGCAACTGTACATACATGTAGTATCATTCTAAAACAGATTTTGTCTGATATAGTTTTATGAAAACATAATTATGTTTATATCTTGGACACAAAGCTTATAGTTTTTAATACCATCAATACTGATCCAATTTCCTGATCATTTTGTATGAAAATGAATTTAACATAAAATGAATATTGATCATTCCATTATATATGCAATGTTTTTAGTATTGTGATTTTAAACTTAAACGACTATATTTCTCTTACAGTAGTGATTTCCTTATATTTCAGAAATTATTAAGAAAGTTTAATGAAGATGACTCAAAAAAGCTACTTGGCATTTTTAATGAAGAATTAAACGATGAAGAAAAGGATTGGACTGTTAAAGTACAAGAGAAAGGACCAATTGTAGATATTTATTGTAAATCTGTCAGTGAAAGAAGATGTCAAAATGATGTTGATCATCTGCAGGAACTCTTACAAAACCTGGAAAATGATGTTATAGATTGTCAGCGTCAAACAAAATCCAGGGAAGAAATATTGAAAATTCTGAATAAGGAGGTAAGAGTGGTTTGTATTCCTTCTAGAAGTAAGGGAGATATCATCAGAATTTATGCTAAAAACCAAGGTGATCTTGACAAAGCTAGAACAAAATTGATGGTTTCCTCGGAAAGAAATGATCAAAAGCCAAACAGCAGAGCAAATCGACACTTTAATTCTAGCATTACTGAACGTGATTACCCAGATGCTGGTGCAGGAATAGCACAAGGAGGTAGAACTGCCTCCCCAGAAGACATTAAGAAAACTTTTCAAACCAGCAATGGACTCACCGTAAAAATCTACAAGGGAGCTATTACAAAGCTCAATGTGGACTCTGTAGTGAATGCTGCCAACGAACGACTGGCAAATGGAGCAGGTGTTGCAGGGGCATTGTCAAAAGCAGGTGGGTGGGACTTTGACCAAGATTGTATGAGAACTATCAGGAAAAATGGTTTGATTCCTGTCACAAAGAATGTAGTAACAAAAGCAGGAAGCATGGATTATAAGGGAGTGGTGCATGCTGTTGGTCCACAGTGGTACAACTTTAATGATAAGGTGGAATGTGTGGAGAAAGTCCGGGACACTGTCATAGAAATACTGAAAACCTCGGTTGAGTTTGGATTCCGAAGTGTCGCCATGCCTCCCATAAGCTCAGGTAAGGAGACTTAGTGTATTATCACAGACTACCATACAACTGTCCTTCTGACCTTTGGAAATTTCATTGTCCTTAACTAGGTCACTTCTTACAAAAGTAAATATCATAAATTGTGCAGTTATTTATACCATGTACTATCAGATGTTTGTTATTTAACTAAGCTGTTGCTGGGATATGGCAAATGCTCTCTGCTCCCTTAGCAACACTGACTCCACAAGCATCCTCCTTCCGTCTTTAAGGGGCCATGATAGCTTAGTTGGTTAGAGCGTCAATCACGTTAGCTCAGGCAAAGTTCCAAAGTGTAAGGTTTTCACTCCCTATCTGTGTTGGTTTGTGTTTCTCGGGAAGCTGAGAAATAGGTTGTGTCCATGGGCAAGACACTTTACCCTAATTGGATAGCATGCGACGACCCTCTAATAATAGTATTATATTGTTCAGTGAGGTAGTCACCAACTACTACAAGGAGACCCCCACCTCAAAATGACCCTGGCTGTTCAATGGGCTATAAACCAAGTCATTGATAGTAAATATATGTGGAAAGAGAATTTGAAATGTAGAGTAAACAAATTAATATGTTAATCATGTAATGAAATTCACATCTTTTATAAATGGCTAAAATCATGAAACAGGTTGAGGGAAACTATGTAAGGCCACCTGTGACTTGTGAATAGATGTTTTCCCACTGGTTGTTTGTTTTATGAATGAGTGTAGTCACTAACACATCCTATAAATCAGTGATAATCTTTACACTGATATATAAAACCAATGATAAAATAGGCTAAGATGAAACCTACACGTGATAGTAGTAACTTTCCCAGGGAAATATGATATGGAGGAACTTCTTTAAAAGAAGAAAATGCTGATGTTCTGATGATTCCATTTGGTAAACAAATGTATTATTTATTACATTTATTTTGTCCTTTCATGTTTTAGTCTTGGAAAGCTTTTGTTCAAAACTTCCATTATATACAGGAAAAAAACAGACTGTTTTTATACGCCCATCAAATTTGATGAAAATGGTGTGGTGTCATCAGTCCAATCGTCATTAAACTTTAGTTTGTGCAGCTGTCTCCTCCTACATTTAACAACTGATCTAGCTCTTTGAAACTTGGTATTAATTATAATTTTGATATCAGTTTGTGTTTCTTTGAAAAGAATTTTGATTATGCGGTTATGCAAAAGTGGATGCCCTTTGGTTATTTCAGTATTTGGTTTTATTTTTATCTAAAGAACTTCTCCTTCAGTTTTTCACTGATTTCTTAGAAACTTTGTAGGCTTTATAATCATGATAATATATGTTGGTGTATTTGCCTGAAAAGAAATTTCATTCAATAATTGCTGTAAAACTTATGCCCTTAATTTGTTCATTTCAGTTTTTGATTTTTCCCACATACCTCCTTCTATATTTTTCAACCCATTTCTTTGAACCTTTGGATGCAAAAATCATATTATAAAGTTAGGTTTCCCAGAAAAAAAATGATTTGTCTAATTTTGCAGAAGTTATTGCCCTATGTTTATTTCTTCATGTCTTGAGATCTTCTTCTACATTTTTCTATTGATTTCTATGAAACTTTTTTTCCTTCAAAATTTTAGAAAACTGACATTGACTAAGTAAATAGTGAGATTTATAGCATGTCAGCTAGCCACTCTTATGGTGATACAAATCTTATTTTAATGCAGGATAACACTTTATGGCATTTGACGGGCGTACATGTATATATTGTTCCACCCCGCGGTATTCTTGTTTCCAATACATATTTTTCTTTGTAGAATAATGTGTAGTAATTGTTGTCTATATTTTAGGTCTGTTTGGTGTACCCACTGACCTATGTGCTGCCATGTATGTCCAGGGAATTGTTGACTTCTCAAAAACTACTGACAGCCTCAAGAGACTCAAAGAGTTTCACATCATTGACATCAAGGATGATATTCTAGACATGGTGATTGATTGCTATGAAAAGTGGAGAAAGAACCCCAGTGCATTAGCTCCGGATGTGTTGGTTTCTCGACACCCAAAGGTTGACAAAGGCAAGAACTACAGCCAAAGTTGGGATGACAAAACAGATAGGAATAGTAGACAGGGTCGTTGGCATAGTCAAAGTCATAACCAAGGTCGTCGTGATAATCAGTCTGAAGACAAAATGGACTGGAATAGTAAACAAGGTCGACATGGTAATCAGGATCGGTCTGAAGACAAAATGGACTGGAACAGTAAACAAGGTCGACATGGTAATCAGGATCGGTCTGAAGACAAAATGGACTGGAATAGTAAACAAGGTCGACATGGTCAAGGTCAAAAACAAATTTATGGTGATGGTCAAGGTTACACTCACAGTCATGGTGGTGGTCAACGTAACACTCAAGGTCAGAATCAGCAAGGCAGAGGAAGACCACACAACTACAAATCTTGTGTATTTGAAGAGAGAACAAAATCTTTTATTTTCAGAGGACAGTTGAAGGTTTTCTTTCATTGTACAGATATTGTTACCTTGAATGTTGATGCCATTGTGGCAACAGATGGTAAGGAGCATAAGGGAACAATTTCTCAGGCTATAGAGAAAGCTAATGGTTCAACGTATTGGGCACAGTTCAAAGATTGGCTCACGATAAAGAAAGAAGGAGATGTTATTTTAGCAAAACCGAACAAAATGAAACATTTGCGATGCATATATCACATTATCATGGGGCGCTTCTCACCCTCCATTCCTCCATCACAAGAAAAACTTCATCTTTTGAAAAATGTTGTATTAAAAGTCTTGGAACAAGCCAACAATTTACCAACAAAGGAAAAGAAGGCCAACAAGAAGGCCAAGGAGTCGCAAGCACTGAAGAAGATGGCCATGTCCATTCCTGGTGCAGGTAAAAAATTTACCATTGGTGAATGTGTTTTAAAAATTCAAATTCAGGGTGGTAGAATGTTAATATCTGAAGAGGGGGGGGGGGGGGGGGGGGGGGGGGGTGGTAGCATTGGTTTCAGGATATCTCTCTAGAGGCCAAAATGTTATAATTTATAAAAACCAAAAACCACTGACATTTGAAATAAATAAACAAAACAAGGAAGTTTAGTTTTTAGTTGAGAGGGTTTAGTTGGCCTATGTTTTATGCCCCTGTAGGCCCACATATGATTGATTATCCGCGTTTTATGCCCCTGTAGGCCCACATATGATTATCCGCTTTGTTTGCTGTGTGGGATCAGTAAACAGTGAGTGTGGGTCGGGGGAAGGAATGATTACAATATGTAGATTGAACTCTACAGGAAAAATAATATTCTGGAACATTTCTGCTAATATGTCATTTCATGTGTGTGATCATCAGTCTATTCTAAAATTACTTTACAGACATATCAAAAGTCAAAATCATTTAAGATCAGCTGCTAGAAGTAAGTTAATTCCATAGTCTTTGGATAAAACCTAGCAGTCAGAGCAGTAATATATGCTAGGATGAAAGACAGTAGTCTTTGTTTTGGGTTAAAGATCTTCACAGCTTTCAATATAACAGGCAAACTGGATAATTTAAAAAAAAATGTATTTGAACTTCTAAATAGCAACAATATCCTGGATGATATGTTGCCAGTAACATGATAGAATGAAGAACACTACTTATTATACCCCTGCAACGAAGTTAGGGGGGTATACTGGAATCAGGTTGTCCGTCCGTCCGTCCGTCCCTCCGTCCGTCCGTCCGTCTGTAGACGCATTTTGTCCGGACAACTCCTCCTAAACCGATGGGCCAATTCCGATGAAACTTCACACACATATTAATGATCATGTGTAGATGTGCATGCCACTTTCTTTTCTTTCAAAATTATGGTTGTTATGGCAACTGGTCTATAAACAGGTTTTCTGATAAGAACCATAACTTTAAGTTTGTCCAGACAGCTCACCTTAAACCGAAGGGCCAATTTCAATGAAACTTCACACAAATATAGAGGACCATGTGTGGATGTGCATGCCACTTTATTTTTCACAAAATTATGATTGCTATGGCAACTGGTCACTATAAACAGGTTTTCTGTTAAGAACCATAACTTTAAGTTGGCCGGACAACTCCTCCTAAACCGAAGGGCCGATTTCAATGAAACTTCACACAAATATAGAGGACCATGTGTAGATGTGCATGCCACTTTCTTTTTTTTTTCAAAATTATGGTTGCTATGGCAACTGGTCACTACATTACTGGGTTATCTTAGTTAGCCTCTAATCAACAGTTCCAATTCACCATTGACTCGTGCAGATTGCGTGGGTATTAGTCAGCCATCCTGGGGACAGTTCTGGTTTCATTCGCAATAAGTTGCAGGGTTGTATAACATGGAATGTTTGTTTGTACTTTCTTTCTTGGTTTGGAGCTTTCAAATTATTTTGTGAGTACAAACTTTATTGGTTTGCCCATGAAACAATAATGTAGCAATAATAGGTACAACAATATTCACTGTTCCATAGCAATCACTTAAGCAATGAAAGTACAAAAAAGTATAAACACTATGAACGTTTCATGTTGTGGGGTATTCTCAAAGCTGCTGCTTCAAGTTCCATCTAATTTTTCATGTTATATAATGTACCATTATCCTGTCTGTCTTTGTATATTTAAGGATCCCTGGAAACCACCCTTTACATTGAGAGATGTTCTGAGGTCATGTTTAGTGCCATTGATGAGTTCACATGGAGGAATAAACAGATCCGTTTGATGGAAGTTCATCTGGTCGACATGAGAGAAGAGGTTGTCAATGTGTTAAGGCAAACGTTTCACAAACAGATGAACAAGTCAATGGAAAAGAGACCCCTGCCTCCATCACCTCACCCTGTAAACAACCCTTCATTTACTGCTTCTGGTCGCTATGATTCCATCGCTGATACCAGGTCAAAGAAAACAAACTCTCAGGGCAAGTTTCAGCCAGAACGATATCGTAAACTGGAGGAATGGAAGAGCAGCAGATATAGCTCCTCCAGGACATTAGATATTGATGAGTTTGTGAACAGAGTGCCAAAACAGAAAGGCAACATGATGATACTGGGTGGTGACTCCAGTACATATAGAGGTGCTTCCAAGGGTGCCACAGGTGGGGATGAGGACGAAGATAGTTGTGTTATATGTATGGACACTTTTGATGATCCGGTGAAACTGAAGAGATGTGGTCATATGTTCTGCAAGGATTGCATTTCTGAATCATTCCAACAGAAGCCAGTGTGTCCTGTATGTGCCACTGTGTATACAGTTGTACAGGGTGATCAACCAGTTCATGGGACCGCCATTGTCTACACTGATGACAAACCTCTGCCTGGATATGGACAAAGTAGAACATTTATTATCAACTACATTTTTCCAGACGGCACACAAGATGTAAGTAGCAAAGTCAAAATCACATAGGTAAGTGATCCACATCTGTGGTTCTTCATGTAACATCCGTATATCCAGATGTCTGGAGTCAACATTTCCCTTTTAGCAACTTCTTCTGAATACAGAGAGGCCAAGAGCCTGACTGCCAACTTTGTTCAAATAAATGACCTTGATCTACAAACAAGGTCGCAGTGGTGCAAGGATGTTAAAATCTTCAAACTCTTCTTCTCAATAACCAAGAGGCCATGGGACCTGGTATTTGGCCTGTAGAATTCTTGGGTGGAGGGCTACCAATTTTTTCAAATGAATGACCTTGACTTCCATTTGATTAAGGTCACAGAGTGAAATATGTTCAACTCTATACACAACTATTTTCAATAACCAAGAGGTCCTGGGACATGGTGTTGGGCCTGCATCTTGCCGGGATGAAGGGCTACCAAATTTATTCAAGTTTCAAAGTCATAGGGGTCCATATATATTCTGACTGTGTTGATATGGGTTGTTATCTGACCTGGGAACCACATATATTGTGCATGTGTTTAGGTGAGTTTTGATCTGACCTGGGTGTTCCATATATTTTGTATGTGTTGGATTGGGTTGTAATTTGACCTGGGTGTTCACTATATATATATTCTTTATATGTTGAGGTGGGTTTTGATCTGACCTGAGTGTTCACTATATATATATTATGTATGTGTTGAGGTGGGTTGTGATCTGATCTGGGTGTTCTATATATTTTGTATGTGTTGGATTGGGTTGTAATTTGACCTGGGTGTTCACTATATATATATTCTTTATATGTTGAGGTGGGTTTTGATCTGACCTGAGTGTTCACTATATATATATTATGTATGTGTTTAGGTGGGTTTTGATCTGACCTGGGTGTTCCATATATTTTGTATGTGTTGGATTGGGTTGTAATTTGACCTTGGTGTTCACTATATATATATTCTTTATATGTTGAGGTGGGTTTTGATCTGACCTGAGTGTTCACTATATATATATTATGTATGTGTTAAGGTGGGTTGTGATCTGATCTGGGTGTTCTATATATTATGTATGTGTTGGATTGGGTTGTAATCTGACCTGGGTGTTCCATATATTGGGTTTGTGTTGAGGTGGGTTGTGATCTGACCTGGGTGTTCTATATATTTTGTATGTGTTGGATTGGGTTGTAATTTGACCTGGGTGTTCACTATATATATATTCTTTATATGTTGAGGTGGGTTGTGATCTGACCTGGGTGTTCTATATATTATGTATGTGTTGAGGTGGGTTGTGATCTGACCTGGGTGTTCTATATATTATGTATGTGTTTAGGTGGGTTGTGATCTGACCTGGGTGTTCCATATATTTTGTATGTGTTGGATTGGGTTGTAATCTGACCTGGGTGTTCACTATATATATATTCTTTATATGTTGAAGTGGGTTGTGATCTGACCTGAGTGTTCTATATATTATGTATGTGTTGAGGTGGGTTGTGATCTGACCTGGGTGTTCTATATATTATGTATGTGTTGAGGTGGGTTGTGATCTGACCTGGGTGTTCAATATATTATGTATGTGTTGAGGTGGGTTGTGATCTGACCTGGGTGTTCTATATATTATGTATGTGTTGAGGTGGGTTGTGATTTGACCTGGTTGTTCCATATATTATGTATGTGTTGAGGTGGGTTGTGATCTGACCTGGGTGTTCCATATATTATATATATGTATGTGTTGAGGTGGGTTGTGATCTGACCTGGGTGTTCAATATATTATGTATGTGTTGAGGTGGGTTGTGATCTGACCTGAGTGTTCTATATATTATGTATGTGTTGAGGTGGGTTGTGATCTGACCTGGGTGTTCCATATATTATATATATGTATGTGTTGAGGTGGGTTGTGATCTGACCTGGGTGTTCCATATATTGGGTTTGTGTTGAGGTGGGTTGTGATCTGACCTGGGTGTTCTATATATTATGTATGTGTTGAGGTGGGTTGTGATCTGACCTGGGTGTTCCATATATTATGTATGTGTTGAGGTGGGTTGTGATCTGACCTGGGTGTTCTATATATTATGTATGTGTTGAGGTGGGTTGTGATCTGACCTGGGTGTTCCATATATTGGGTTTGTGTTGAGGCGAGTTATGATAAGACCTGGTGCTCCATGTAGTATCATATAAGGTAACACATATGTGTTGAAGTGGGTACACATGTACATGTAGTGTTGTTGTCCCTGACACAGGATGAACATCCTTATCCTGGAGAGAGCTACAGGGGCCTCAATCGACAGGCATACCTTCCAGACAACTCACAGGGGCACAAGGTTCTCAAGATGCTCAAAGAAGCCTTTGAACAAAGACTGACTTTCACCATAGGTCAGTCACGTACAACTGGAGAAGATAATGTAGTTACCTGGAATGACATCCACCACAAGACACATCGGGATGGTGGCCCAGAAAGGTTGGTAATCGATTCATCTTAATAGTAATGGTATATTTTATGAATGAATTAGTATTTGGACCAACATACAGACCTTAGCCTATCTTTGAATTTTAGACTCTATTTTAATCACATTTCCTTCCAGTTTAGGTCAGCATAATTCTGATGTTAGACCCTATATTATTGTGATGGGAATCAGATTTGTGTAGGTTTAGTAAGCTTTATACTAGCGAAATTGGGGAGAGCCACGGCTTTTGTTTACGATTGCTAATTTGGCGCTAATTGTAAGTGTGTGCAGGCAACGCCCCCTTTTGGACGTAGTCCATTGGTTGGGAATGCCTGCACGTGCATAGGGGAGTTGGGAATATAAAAAGCCGTGAGCATTAAGAATTCGGTTACTCTGTTTCGGACTTCCAAGCAAAAAGGTAGGGGTAAAATTAAAAGTCCCGGTTGATCCGGCCATTTATAATAGAGTTATCTTATATTTATAAATACTGTGCAATCGTACAAATCTGATTACCAGACAAACCTAGTGTTTGTAAATATCAAAATGTAAATAAATATCTCCGTTAGAGTTAGCGAACCTTATACAACTCTTCTGGTCTTCAATACTCGTCAAACCACTTTACGATCATCTAGAAGCTTAAGTCGGGATAGATATACATGTATATATATGCAGCTATAGTCGGGATATGTCGTCCCAAGCTCCCGTTACATTATTACACTCTCCTACCCATTCAGGTCGGAGACTTCTGATGTGAGACCCGATTTTAATCACACTCTATTTAGGTTGGGACACTTCTGATGTGAGACCCTATTTTAATGTGCACATATGTAGGCATATATATTTTCAATAAAACTCAATCTTTCATAATTATAAAGAAAATACTCAAATAAATCTAAAAGAAACTTATCTAAAGATCTTTATATTTGATCCTGTCTTCTCCACAAAAATATCTAATTGTTATATTTTAAATACCATTGCTCTACTGAGCTAAGACCCTTAATTCTAATCCAAAGGTTTCCGAAGTTTATTGGCCTCTCCAAAATCTGATGTGGGCTGACCTCCTTTGTTACAGGTACGGCTACCCAGACAGCGACTACCTTCACCGTGTTACTGATGAACTGAACGCCAAAGGAATAGGCTTGTAGTTCAATAGAAGCCTCACCAAATCATCTCCTACTATATACATCATACATTCAACTGTAAACATTTCAATACCCTAGGTATACAGTATAATCATAAAATTACAGTTTCAGTGTTGTTGAAAGCTTAGTTTAGCTTAATGAAGGCACTTTATCATCATTTCTTAAGGAGCAATGGTTACGTCTCCATGCTTGATTACATACCGGTTGTGCATTGATTAATTTGTTTTTCCAATAATTATTTTGCAATAATAAAATTATACCTCTTGGTTGTGGAGGTAAACATGTAAATTCTCTCTATATATATATAATACAAATTGTTGATTTTAGTATTATATATAGTTCATAAAATGTACATGTATATATCATAATATATTTAATGCTGTCAACCATGCCTGTGTGAGATTTCAGTTTGAGCTCTTCAGAATGAACCTTGTTTCTTTAGTAGAGTATTATATCACAAAAGCATCCTTATATCTGGCTGGAAGTGTCACTTATCACCTTCCCATATATCTGGCTGGAAGTGTCAATTATCACCTTCCCATATATCTGGCTGGAAATGTCACTTATAACCTTCCCATATATCTGGCTGAAAGTGTCACTTAACACCTTCCCATATATCTGGCTGAAAGTGTCACTTATCACCTTTCCATATATCTAGCTGTAATTGTCACTTATCACCTTTCCATATATCTAGCTGTAAGTGTCAATTATCACCTTCCCATATATCTGACTGAAAGTGTCACTTATCACCTTTCCATATATCTAGCTGTAATTGTCACTTATCACCTTCCCATATATCTAGTTGTAAGTGTCACTTACCACCTTCCCATATATCTGGCTGTAAGTGTCACTTAACACCTTCCCATATATCAGGCGGGAAGTGTACTTATCACCTCCCATATATCTGACTGTAAGTGTCACTTATCACCTTCCCATATATCTGGCTGTAAGTGTCACTTATCACCTCCCATATATCTGGCTGGAAGTGTCACTTATCACCTTTCCACATCTGGTTGGAAGTGTCACTTATCACCTTCCCATATATCTGGCTGTAAGTGTCACTTATCACCTCCCATATATCTAGCTGGAAGTGTCACTTATCACCTTCCCATATATCTAGTTGGAAGTGTCACTTATCACCTTCCCATATATCAAGCGGGAAGTGTCACTTATCACCTTCCCATATATCTGGTTGGAAGTGTCACTTATCACCTTCCCATATATCTGGCTGGAAGTGTCACTTATCACCTTCCCATATATCTGGCTGGAAGTGTCACTTTTCACCTTCCCATATATCTGGCTGGAAGTGTCACTTATCACCTTCCCATATATCTGGTTGGAAGTGTCACTTATCACCTTCCCATATATCTGGCTGGAAGTGTCGCTTATCACCTTCCCATATATCTGGCTGGAAGTGTCGCTTATCACCTTCCCATATATCTGGCTGGAAGTGTCACTTACCACCTTCCCATATATCTGACTGTAAGTGTCAATTATCACCTCCCCATATATCTAGCTGGAAGTGTCACTTATCACCTTCCCATATATCTGACTGGAAGTGTCACTTATCACCTTCCCACATCTGGCTGGAAGTGTCACTTATCACCTTCCCATATATCTGGCTGGAAGTGTCACTTATCACATTCCCATATATCTGGCTGGAAGTGTCACTTATCACCTTCCCATATATCTGGCTGGAAGTGTCACTTTTCACCTTCCCATATATCTGGCTGGAAGTGTCACTTATCACCTTCCCATATATCTGGTTGGAAGTGTCACTTATCACCTTCCCATATATCTGGCTGGAAGTGTCGCTTATCACCTTCCCATATATCTGGCTGGAAGTGTCGCTTATCACCTTCCCATATATCTGGCTGGAAGTGTCACTTACCACCTTCCCATATATCTGACTGTAAGTGTCAATTATCACCTCCCCATATATCTAGCTGGAAGTGTCACTTATCACCTTCCCATATATCTGGCTGGATGTGTCACTTATCACCTCCCCATATATCTAGCTGGATGTGTCACTTAACACCTTCCCATATATCTGACTGTAAGTGTCAATTATCACCTCCCCATATATCTAGCTGGATGTGTCACTTAACACCTTCCCATATATCTGACTGTAAGTGTCAATTATCACCTTCCCATATATCTGGCTGGAAGTGTCACTTATCACCTCCCATATATCTGGTTGGAAGTGTCACTTATCACTTTACTATTATCTGACTAGGAATATCCTTTGACTTGTTGGCTTAGTTATACATTAATTTGTAGTAATTAGTAATTGATATATGAATATAAAGTTGGCTGCATAACATGTAAGCAGTTCATAGCTTATACTAAGCAGCAATTTTTTGTGTTTGAGGTGCAGCAAATTGCAACATTTTTTAATTGTTATTTTTGTTTGCAAGAACTAAAATTTGCACCATTTTCCCACAATGTTACAAGTTTGATTGTTATCACTAGGTACTTGTTGTAGATATAGATACATCAGTTATTGATATATTTATATTGATATTGATCACTTGTATATATAAAATCATTGCAGTGTGTAAATCACTTTCTCTAATACATACATGTACATTTTTTCGCCTTTTAAATTTTCATTTGTCTGTCAATCTCTCACATTCTTTTACCAATCTTTGTTTAACTTGGTATACATTATGATCATGATATGAAGTTTCCTTCAAAGAATTCCAATGAAACTAGTTTTGTAAAGGTTATTGCCATTGTTTTTTTTTGTTTTTTTTTTTAAGTTTAAAGTTTTCTTTTTTTTTGTTTTGAGATTTCCTCCTACATTTTTTGACCGATTTCTTTAAAAAAAAATGTAGATTTGATAGTTATGATATGTTGTTGTGTCTCCATGAAAAAAATTGATTTGATGATTTTTTTTCAAAAGTTATTGCTCTTTGTTTATTTTAGTATTCATTTTCGTCTGGCATGGTCCTCCGACATTTTTCAACCAATCTCTTTGAAACTTGGAATACATTATGATCCTGATATGAAGCTATGTCTCCCAGAACAAATTTTGATTCAATTGTTTATTTCAGTATTCAATTGTTTGTCAGGATATCTGATGTTAATTTGTGTTGTTTTTAAAACAGAATTAATTTTAATTTGTGTTGTTTCTTGAACAGAACTAATGTTAATTTGTGTTGTTTTAGAACAGAACTAATGTTAATTTGTGTTGTTTTAGAACAGAACTCATGTTAATTTGTGTTGTTTAGAACAGAACAAATGTTAATTTGTGTTATTAAAGAATAGAACTGATCATGTTAATTTGTGTTATTTAAGAAGAGAATTAATGTTAATTTGTGTTGCTTTAGAGAACAGAACAAATGTTAATTTGTGTTGTTTAAGAATAGAACTGATGATTTTGTGTTGTTTAAGATTTGTCTGTTTTTTTGTTTAACGTCCTATTATCAGCCAGGGTCATTTAAGGACGTGCCAGGTTTTGGAGGTGGAGGAAAGCCGGAGTACCCGTAGAAAAACCACCGACCTACAGTCAGTACCTGTTGTTTAAGAACAGAACTCATGTAAATTTGTGCTATTTAAGAACAGAACTAATGTTATTTGGTGTAGTTTTTATAACAGATTTAATGTTAATTTGTGTTGTTTTCGAACAGAACTCATCTTGATTTGTGTTGTTATAGAACAGAACTAACGTTAATAAGTGTTGTTTTAGAGCAGAACTCGTGTTAATTTGTGTTGTTTTAATTAATATTTTCATTCATTTGGAGCATTGAACTGCCTTACTCTGGTCCACCCTCTCCTCCATGCCTGCATGGGGTGCCTACAATTATGACGTCATGATGGGCACACTAGTGCTATGGAATTGTCGTTGACAGTCCTTTGAATCACACTAAGCTGTACCGGTATATATTTTATAATATAACACTGAAATAAATCATTATTTTTTGTAGATGATAGTAATATAAATATTTATTTGTATCCACTGTACTGTGTAATGTTGTACAATATAGTGGTCAGCTTGTCAACAGAGTACAGTCAGGGAAGCTTCCACCTCTTCATCCATTTGGTTTCCCAAAAGATCATTTTCATTTCATTCCAACATATTTTATTGTGAAACAATTGGATTGAACATCAGGCTAAGGCTATATCAAAGTTCTCTCAAGAACATTAGTATATTTATTACAAATAATGAGTGAATCTGGTTATTTTAGTCAAGAATGAAAAATATAATATATACAGTGTATATATATAGAGTTTATCAACATTTGTAAATAATATATAGTGATAATATTATTTTACAATTTGTAAACTAAAGAAATACTAGTGCCCAGTTACTCCACAGGAGGGAGACCAAGTGTTTGCTCAAAACCAGTTTAAGACTGTAATGTCCATTTTATAAATACCAGTAGTCACCCTTGTTGTAGATGCCTGGAACAACTTGTCACAACATGTTATAGATGCAACAGAAGTAAAACAATATGAAATTCTAACGGACTATCATTGGAGATGTTTAAGCCATATTTATATACAAATTGCATTATACAATGTAAATACACCAGAAGTATTAAATATTGTAATATTAATTGATTATTTATCTTATAGTATTAAATGAACTGATCAATGACTCATCTCCCTACGGCATATAAATTTAGGATTTAGAATACAAAGATTATCTATTAAGATTGTTCGAGTACCTGTAAGTCACCATTACTCTTTCAATGTTCAACAATGCAATTAAGGCATGTAAATAATATAATGGTATTAGTTAGTATCATGATTGTATGTACTGAGGAATAGAATCAGTAATTGTTCTCACCAACTGTGATAATTACTATAATAATTACTAAGATTCCTTATTCAACTCAGTATATATATTTACACAGGTACAATTTGATAGTGTACACACATGATAATGATGGCATCCAGATACAGTTCATGGTGGCATCCAGGTACAGTATATGGTGGTATCCATGTATGATATATGGTGGCATCCAGGTCAGGTACAGTACATGGTGGCATCCAGGTACAGTATATGGTGGCATCCATGTACATATTGTATGGTGATAATATTACTCAACAGGTGTATGTTGTCTGCTATAGGAAATACTAAATAGCACAAGTACACAATGTCAGTGTAAATGTATGTCAATAATATTGTGCAAATCAATGTATATACATTGTATTTACTACATTACAAAATAGGAAATGGTTTACACAGGTACATAGTGACATATTTGGTATTAATATTACTCAACTGGTGAATTTTGACTATATAATAGTAAACAGGTGTATATTTCCTATTGTAGGAAATTAAAATGAGTCAACACAGGTACATAGTGACACTATTCATGTATGTTAGCAATATCAGAGGTATACAAATCCAGACAGGCGATTATAAGATTGATAGACAGATAGTGTGATTACATATATCCCTTTATTCATTGTATTATATAACTATGTAAATGATGAATCTGAGTTTGTATAGGTATAATCACAGCTTCCTTGTTTTATTTAGAAATTAAATTACATTATCTGGGATGTGAATATTTTCATCATCAACAAGATCCGTCGATCCATTCAATAACATGTTAAGGTTAAGTATTGTTGATTGTGAAGAAATTCCCAAAGAGTATCCCTATGTATATTATAATGTGGGCATAAGAAGAAGAAATGGTATGATGTTTCAAACCCAATACCACAACTAACAGACAGGTGAATCCTTCAGATGATCTTTAAATCAAAGTTAAACTGGCTTGCACCGTTCCTTACTAGACATAAAACTATATCATCATGTCTAGTACCACGATTGTTGAAGATAACTGAACTGTATTCATATCTGTATTTTCAGTAGATGTCATCCTTTCAAAAACTAGTGGAGGGTCATTAAGAATTTCAACTCTTAAATAATTACTAAAATCAAGGAACATAGAAGGAAAGAAGCTATTATAAAAAAATCGCTGTGGCATTGTGGAGGGCGAACAGTTATGTATTATATTGAACATAAGATGTTTATTTTTTACGTCTGTTTTCAAGCTTTTCCCATCCCAATTGACAGGTAGGTGTACTATTATGTAGTATATTGTACATGAGAAGTTTGTTTTACGTCTGTTTTCAAGCTCTTCCCATCTCAATTGACAGGTAGGTGTACTATTATATGTAGTATCTTGTACATAAGAAGTGTATGTTTTACGTCTGTCTCAAGATTTTCCCATCCCATACGTTTTGGATTCTTGTTAGCAATTATCCCAGTTCACATCTGTGTACTCTCCAAGTATAAGTCTGAGAAAAGAGGTTAAAATATTGATAAGAAATTTTCTGTCAACCATGTGTTTAAGATATTTAAGTCTCTTAAATACGCTTAATATCCTGTATGTTTTGTATGTGTTTGTTCCATGTACCATCAGTAGATAATTAAAAGTAACTCCTAAATGATTACTTAATTCACATGTCATTATCATCAAACTTAAGGGACTTTTTAGGAATACATTGTTCCAAGAAATTTGCAAATCTGTAGTCGAAATTCTGATATATGTACTATGTGATATCATCTATAGCATAATTACCAACTAATTGTGTGATCATATAATGCTACATTAATTGCTTATTATAGAATTTGTCATTTTATTAGCTCACCTGGTCCGAAGGACCAAGGTGAGCTTATGCCATACCGTGGCGTCCGTCGTCCGTCGTCCGTCCGTCGGTCAACAATTGACTTCTTCTTCATAACCACTGATCAGAATTTGACCAAATTTGGTCAGAAGCATCCCTATGGGTAGGGGACTCAAAATTGTACAAATGATGGGGCTGACCCCCCAGGTGCCTGAGGGGCGGGGCCAAAAGGGGTCAATTTGGCTACATTGATATAAACGACTTCTTCTCTGAAACCGAGCAAAGGATATTGCTCCTATTTGTCTGGAAGTATCACTATGGGGTGGGGATTCAAAATTGTACAAATGGTGGTGCTGACCCCCAGGGGCCTGAGGGGCGGGGCCAAAAGGGGTCAATTTGGCTATATTGATATAAACGACTTCTTCTCTGAAACCGAGCAAAGGATATTGCTCCTATTTGTCTGGAAGCATCACTATGGAGTGGGGACTCAAAATTGTACAAATGGTGGTGCTGACCCCCTAGGGGCCTGAGGGGCGAGGCAAAAATGGGTCAATATAGCTATATTGATATTAACGACTTCTTCTCTTGAACCGAGCTATGGATATCACTCATATTTGCCTGGTAGCATCACTTTGGGGTGGGGATTCAAAATTGTACAAATGATGGGACTGACCCCCTAGGGGCCTGAGGGGCGGGGCCAAAATGGGTCAATATAGCTATATTGATGATACCGACTTCTCTGAAACCGAGCAATGGATATCACTCATATTTGCCTGGTAGCATAACTTTGGGGTGGGGATTCAAAATTGTACAAATGATGGGGCTGACCCCCAGGGGCCGGAAGGGCGGGGCCAAATGTGGTCATTTGGGCTATATTTATAAAAACAACTTCTTCTCTGAAACCGAACAAACGATATTGCTAATATTTGCCTGGTAGCAACACTATGGGGCGGGGATTCAAAATTGTACAAATGATCGGGCTGACCCTCAGGGGCCGGAGGGCGGGGCCAAATGTGGTCATTTGGGTTATATTTATAACAACAACTTCTTCTCTGAAACCGAACAAACGATATTGCTCATATTTGCCTGGTAGCAACACTATGGGGTGGGGATTCAAAATTGTACAAATGGTGTGGCTGACCCCCGGGGGGCCTGAGGGGCGGGGCCAAGAGGGGTCAATTTGGCTAAATTGATATGAACAACTTCTCATCTGAAACTAAGCAATATATATCGCTCAATTTTGACTGTGAAAATCCCTTTGGGGTAGGGTTTCAAAATTGTACAAATGGTGGGGTGTACCTCCCTGGGGGCTGTGGGGCGGGACCAAAAGGGGTCAATTCGGCTAAATTGATATAAACAACTTCTTCTCTGAAACTAAGCAATGGATATCACTCATATTTGCCTGGTAGCAACCCCCTAGAGTAGGGATTCAAAATTGTACAAATGACAGGACTGACCCCCAAGGGGCCTGAGGGGCGGCGTCAAAAGGGTTCAATTTGGCTGTATTGATATAAGCGACTTCTTCTCTGAAACCGAGCAAAGGATATTGCTCCTATTTGCCTGGAAGCAATCACTATGGGGTGGGGATTCAAAGTTGTACAAATGGTGGTTCTGACCCCCTAGGGGCCTAAGAGGCGAGGCAAAAATGGGTCAATATAGCTATATTGATATTAACGACTTCTTCTCTGAAACTTAGCAATGGATATCACTCATATTTGCCTGGTAGCAACCCCCTAGAGTAGGGATTCAAAATTGTACAAATGACAGGACTGACCCCCAAGGGGCCTGAGGGGCGGCGTCAAAAGGGTTCAATTTGGCTGTATTGATATAAGCGACTTCTTCTCTGAAACCGAGCAAAGGATATTGCTCCTATTTGCCTGGAAGCAATCACTATGGGGTGGGGATTCAAAGTTGTACAAATGGTGGTTCTGACCCCCTAGGGGCCTAAGAGGCGAGGCAAAAATGGGTCAATATAGCTATATTGATATTAACGACTTCTTCTCTGAAACTTAGCAATGGATATCACTCATATTTGCCTGGTAGCAACCCCCTAGGGTAGGTATTCAAAATTGTACAAATGACAGGGCTGACCCCAGGGGACCTAAGGCGGGGCCAAAAGGGGTTATTTTGGCAAAATTGATATAAACAACTTTTTCTCTGAAAATAAGCAATGGATATCTTTAATATGTGACTGGTAGCATTCACTTTGGTTAAGGATTCAAAATTGTACAAATGATGGGGCCAACCCCCTGGAGGCTAAGGGGCTGGGCCAAAAGGGGTCAATTTGGCTAAATTGATATGAACAACTTCTCTGAAACAGCTCATATTTGACTATTAGCATCCTATTGGGGTAGGGATTCAAAATTGTATAAAGGAAGGAGCTGACCCCCAGGGGGCAGAGGGCAGGGTCAAAAGGGGCCAATTGGTCTAAACAAGATCTTCTCTGAAACTAAGCAATGGATATCACTCACATTTGTGTGGTAGCATCCCTATGGGGTCATGCCAAAAGTCAATTTCATTTCATGGATTAATGTACCTTTTGGCATTTTTAGTATAAAATAAAACCAATGTACATGTACCCATATAAAATGCTTATGATATATATTGACATAGCAATACCAGCGACAAATATGCTTAAGCATCATTCTTGTTTCATATCTCATGAAACCAGGTGAGCGATACAGGCCCTCTGGGCCTCTTGTTTTTGTTTGTCTACCTGACAATTGAGCTAAGGACTTGATATATTTATTGTCTGTCCAATTGTGTCATTTTCTAAAACAACTTTTTTTTTATGAACAAAGAGTCCTAAAATAATCAACTATGAAAGTCACATCCCTAAAATGTTAAGTCAGGCCCATTAGGCCTGTTGTTATATTTTTGTATCAAACACACTTCTGTATCTTAATGTATAAACATGGAAATATTTTTTTTGGAGGAAGGAAGATAACACTTGTAGTTTGATGGTAGTTACTGTTAACCTAGACTGGCCCCCTGTCTCTAGAATATTAAAATTATAAATAAAATTGAGCTTTATGATTTTGATCCCTAGGATATGTCTGATTCTAGAAGTTTCAAACTAGGGGCAGATAATCTGATATTAGAATTTAGCTTGGTAATTCTTAAAAAACAACAACTTCTGGTCTGGTGGCCAGTCTACTTTTAACCCTAACCATGATAATGTTGTGATCTAGAAGAGATTCATCTCCTAACATATTTTTATCCCAGTTTAAAGGAGTTGTGAATCGTTGTTACAATTCTTTAATGTTGTATTACACAATCTGTCACATCTCCCTATACAAAATCGAAGTATATCATGTCACACGAACAAAACACACAAAACTAGTGTCTGTACAAGTATTTATATTTCAGCAGCCTGCATGTAATTAATACATTTCAGAGGATACTTATATAAACTCTGGCAGGCTCAGCAAATATTAAAGGCCATTATAAAAACTGACCTGCTATCTGCTCACAAACAAAATAAACTGACTAAAAGACTAAAATTTCATAGGAAGCTAAATAAATACAAATTACCTTCCTAGGTTGGTCTAAGCCTGGTAAAGTCTGATGATGATATGACCAGGATGAGATGCCTGCCTCTAAATTGTCAAATTAAACTAGCATGGTAGGCCCAGTTTATCAAACCACTTGCACTCCCACTTTCATGATTTTCTTCACTCACATGTTTAGACAATTAACTAACAGGTGAACCAATCATTACCAAATATGGTAAACACCAATATGCACAGTGAAATACTAAAACTGTACACCATATATGGCGATTCAGGTGACCGACACAAAGACACACCATATATGGCGATTCAGGCGACTGACACAAGGACACGTGGAAGACAGTACTGAGTAATTGAATACGCACACAAACAAATAACACCATAGTGCGAAGAGAGTGTGTTTGTATATATATATACATCTCCTTACCAATACTAACTTTGACATTATCTTCATATTGTACAGTTTTGACTCCTGCAATCTTTTCTAAAGAAACTCCAGACTTCAAAAAGTATATTTTGTTCCTTCCCCTGCAGCAGTTCAAATTATTAAACTGTAAAGGCATTCTAGACCTGTAAAAAAGAAAGTTTTTTCTGTTGGTGAAGTAAAGGCCCGGGGGTAATTTTGATCCTGGTGGAAGCTTACTTCTTCCTTTCTGCTACATGTTTATCAGCATAAATATTGCCACACGTTTTAAATTTCAAGGTTTTTTCCCCCAAGCATTCCTGTCTATATAATGGACAATGATTGATGTACCCCAGGTGTGTTAGCTGTACTGTATATGTATCTATATGCAATGTGAATAAATTTTCAAGATAACGCTTGCTTCCGATTAACTGTATTTGTTGTTTTTAGGTCATCTGACCCAAAGCCATGGTCCTTCATCCGTCATCATCCGCCGTGTGGCGTCCGTAAACCTTTCACATCCTATACTTCTCTATTTCCACTTAGTACGGATGTTAAGGGGAACCAGCGGAGTGTTGTTATTTTTTTAGTCTGGTAAAAATTTCAACACGACAGTCACGGCAGCCATTTTGTAACATGATTGCACAATCACTGTTTTCCTGAACAACACCTATTTTAAACTTCTCAAGTCCCACCATAGGGATTCAACTCCAACTTTCCTGAATTAATCCTGAGATGATGGCAGGTATTGTTATTTTTCAGGTCGGTCCAAACCACTGATGCCAATTAACTTAAAATTGATGAGGATATCATAAGGGAAGGAAGTCGACTGTGATCTGGTAAAAACACAAACTTTTGACACTTTGACTGTTTTGTAACACAAATACACATAGTTTTCCTGAACAACACCAATTGTAAACTTCTTCTTAAAGGCGAAGCTGTTAAGCTAAGGAAACAAAAAAGTGTTATTTTTTCAGCCTACGTAGGAAATCTACGAATGATCCATTCTGTACTTGAGAAATAGCAGGAACAAGAATTGTTGATGGACGGACACATAGACAAAAGACAATTTAAATAGCCTACCATCACCATGTTATATACATACAACACTTACAATTGAGTATTGATAGCACTTCATGTTTATCATTACATATTATAAATAGCAAAATTTCATTACCTGTAATTGGTGCCTACATGTACTATACACAATAAACAATTGATTTTACACCTATAGTCACCTGGCATCTCTGCTCTTATAAGGACTAGAATTCATGCATTGCTGAGTGACAAAACTGGAAATATACAGCATGAAATAAGAAAACCGTGATATAACAACTACATTACATAATTTCTATTGTAGATTACTTGCTTGTCTGATTTTTGTAACATTATCTCCAAATCCTCATCATGTGATAAAACATTTCAACACGTATTTCCATTTAATAAAGGAAAGTAAACTCATCCTGAATGTTTCATTTTAGCTTTCTACTTGTTTTATAAATCTTTTACGCTATGAAAACTGCTGACAGATTTTAACAGCAACCGAGAATACATTTGTAATTTGCTCATTGTTGTTAGCTTGTCTTTATTTCTGTGTTTGGAGACGATCGGGAGTAAATTTAGTACACCCATCTAACCATTTTGTAGACAAACAACATCCTTAAATAAGATTGAGCCCAATGCAATGAACAAAATACTCTTTAAAAACAAAAGCACAAAAACAAACAACAAAATATTCAACTGGAAAGTGTCAATTTACCGCCATTTCTCCTTTAAATAATGGCCGCTTCATACGAAGGTAATGGGAACAAGGCAACGAAAGTGACGGGTTGTCTTCATATCAACGCTGTTAGTTATAATTGGTGGATTTGTATTCAGTTTCTAATATACTATGATTAAATGATATTGCCCTCAATGCAAACGCACATCACAATCAACAACTGGGATTATTTAAAATGAAATATTAAATCATCCTGTATCCAATTTCACTGAAGAGAGTCGTATCATTCAGATTTTGTTTTCAAAACGAACTTGATCGCAAGTGATATATTAGAAATAGCAAAAGTTCGACGAAAGTCTGACATAAGTCACCATATAAACAAAAAACACAGTCTAGGCCACTTAGAGGGGAAAACAATCATCAGGTGTGCGAATTAACGTACTGTGCGAACGTACCTACCCATGCTCTAGTACAACTAATAGGTATAACAGAAACTGGAACACCCGAGACGCTACATCACGACTCATAGAAGGAGTAGAGTCCTTCAACAATATATGCAGCGCCGATATAAATTCAACTCAAGACAGAGGTGGGGAACGAAACTCGATCCAAGTGGACTCATCCCATGACACAACCATCTATCTATTGCAGATGTAAAATGGGAGAAGTCAATAAAATAAGAGTTTGAGATCACATAACATAACTCCCCGTCTGCAATGTAAAACAGGATTCTTAGAGGCCCCAATAAACTCGGTAAAGAAAACTACCTTAACAAAGGAACTACTTTATTGAAGACAAACAGTCAGCTTGCAGAGCGAAGATTATTCGCCTTGATGATACTTATAGATTCAGCATTCTGATTCCAAATAAACTTTGGTCCAAGAAGAAAGTTATAAGAAACATAACCACTTTTGTCCAATGGGCACAAAAGAAGCATATGGAAATTAAACAAGAAACATACAAACAGGGCTCATCTATTCCACAGCCAAGGGAGACTACCAGACTACAGAAGAGAGAAAATACTAGACAGAGACAGACATGAGGATGCTGTCACATCTACTGAAACTCCAAATCCAGGACAGGAGGTCCTACCATTGGTCACATCCCTACCAACACAGATAGGAACTAACTCATCCCAGCCAGACCTGTGAACCAAATCATACAACAACACATCAACCACAGGATGTCTCAAGCTGGTTACCTATAATGATACCTACTCACCGAGCAGTGAAGAACCCAGGTCGATAGCCATACAATCATCAGACTTTTCTTGTGAAACTACATCTACTGCATAATTGCCCGCATATCTACCAAGAAGAGACTGATAATGAAGAACGACATTGTTCCGACCTCCTCTTCACCAGCAGAGTGAAAATACAAGTAGCAAACCAACCATTACATCTGGCTGGAATCTTATGTCTTTCATCTGCCAAAATATGAAACGTAATTGCCTATATATTCAGAAACTGATAGAAGACTTCGACATATTCTGCATATGGTTTTTAAATTTTGAACATAATATCCTATATCAACGATTCCTATATTATAAGAACCTCATTTAATCCACCCACATCAAGCACGTTGTATCACCTAGGGAAAGAATCTGTGGAGATGGTGGCGTGGTGATGTTATGGAGAAAGAACATAGATGTGTAGTTCAAAGGGCAACCTGACGCAAGCTCCAGAAAAGACGCCATAAGTACAATCACAGGAAATGACATAACAGCAATTAAGAAGTTCTTCTCTTTAACACATATTTCTAAAGCATTTATGTTTAAATTGCACGATATGTCTAAGATTTAAGAGTTCAAGTGTATGAGCATTGAGAGTTTAAATTTTGATTATCAAGTGATAATGTTTCTTCGAGGTTTTAGGAGTTACATCAATACCGGGTATGTTCATTTACTTAAATATTGAGGTTTCATCAATATAGAATCCTATTCCCCATATTTACAATTTATAATGATATTACATCTCCCCTATCCAACAGAGGCAGTATAATAAATCTAAGAATTAAAAGTTTAAGAGTTATGAGTTCTAGCTCCTTTGCAATGATTTGTGGAGCATTGGGTTTCAACTGCCTGATCCGTTCAACATCAGAAGTTTGGTATGTCTAAGTGTTTATGAGTTTCGATTTGTTGATCATCAAGTGATGTTGGAATTTTCCTTAACTATCAAGGAGTTTTATAGATATGTTCATGAACATAAAGAATGAGATGTTCAAAAGCAGATTATAAGCTGTCATTCCTTTGTATATGTATCCTTTCACTCGTCAAAAATCTAATTTAATGTTACAACTAAAGCTTAAAGTGTTTATATTAATTAAGTGTCTGAAAAGTAATGTTTTTAATGTTCTGATCATGAAGTGAATTTTCCATAACATTCAGGAATTAAATTGATAGGTTTAGAAGAGTAAGGTGATCTTAGTATATGTAACCTTAATTTCATTTTTATCTGTATCCTGCCCCTCATCCAAGATTAGGAGTTTAATTTGTCTAGAACTTATGAGGTTAAATATCCAAGACCTACGAGTTTTCATCTCCAAACATAAACTTGTTTACAATTAAGTCTTTAATGATGGTTCCTCTTCCTAGCATTAGAGAAGTAAACATGATTGGAGTATCTGATGTAAGAAAATGTTATTGATATGATGTGTTCTGTCTAAGAAATAAGAGTTTATATCTGTCTATGAACGTTGGAATTTATATGTCTGAGAAGTAAGGGTTTTCTTTCGGAACCTCTCTTCAATTTTTTACCAGAAGAACTTCCAAATCAGTGAGATCCTCCGTAACCTGAATCAAGAAAAGGCAGTAATGACACATCAAGTTTGGTCACTGTTGATTTACCCATACTTGGCGGAAACGAAAACATAACCGGTTCAGTTCAGAATTTAAAAGCTTAAACATATGATGATGATGGATATTTTTAATGGCATATGTCAGTAAATATGGGAAACGCTCTACATTTCTACAAGGGTTTTGAAGAATTTGATTCATTTCCATCATTTGGCCCCATCCCTCAGGCCTCTGTGGGGCGAGAACCCACGGCTTATACTAAATTGGTTCCTCTCCACCCAATGATGATTAAGACTGACACATCCCTTTCATTCACATAGAAGAAGGATTTCAAGCAATTTGGTGCACAGTTCCCGTTTGGCCCCGCTCTTAGGTCCTTGAGAAAAGCCAACCGCTCGGTTCTCCTTAAACTCAACAATGATTCGGGCCGAATATGATTAAATCCTTTCATTAAAATGGACCAAATCCATTCATTCCCCCAGTCCCCTAGGTGGCCAAACTGACCATTTTTATAGGGGGTGTTAGGTCCACTTTTTATACAAAACTAGTTCTCCCTCACCTATGAACGCTCCACACCAAATTTGGCTGGAAGCTGCTCAGTGGTTCATGAAAAGTAGTGTATAAGTGACGGACGATGATAACTGCGCCATGGTGTAAAATCACCAGTCCTTCAGGCCAGTTAAGCTAACAAAAAACCTTTTTTCTTTCGTTTCGGAAGGAATGTGACAGCTAGGGTATCAAATTATTTGTAGTAGCTTGATGCTAGATACGTTGTAGCTATATGTTCAAACATCACAGGCTGTTACAAATTGACATATTTTACAGTGTTCTGCAGTATTCTATTTTGGGAAATTTGTCTGCACCTTTGCCGATGTTGATTCTTATTAGGCCTCACGCCCTGTTATATTTATGTCCGACCGATGACTTTTTCTAATGTAACTGGTAGTTGTTTAAGCGGTGCAGATTTGAAATTCCCTTCCGTCGCTCCTTCGCCATCGTGTTTTCGCTCCTTCGCTCCTTTTCTTCTTCGCCCCTTCGCTCTTTCGTCATCGTGTTTTCGCTCCTTCGCGTTTAGATCGAAGGAGTGAAGGAGTGAAGGAGCGACATTGGAAAGTTGGCCCTAATGGAACATCATACGCAGGAGCGAAATTCCATCTCTCTTTCGCCATCGTGTTTTTGCACCTTCGCTCCGTCGAAGGAGCGATATTGGAAATTTGGCCCTAACGGAACACCATACAAATTCATCTTTGTTCTATTATCGATTTAATGACGTGGACTGGGCAAACACATGCAAATTTATCTGGTTTGGTTTTACCTACTTTCGTTTTCGTTTTAAATTCATGTTATTGATGGCGGACTGTTGGACTTGACACGTTCGACGTTAAAAACTGATTACTACTGTAAAGGTATATATGTTTATATGTACGATACTCTTCCTTAAAATTGACGGATATATTTATATTTAACAGAGATTCCTCTCGTTGCTGGCACAGCGTGTAGCGTAATCGATCGTTGGTATCCGCCATTGGAAAAAACTCAAAAACGAGTAGTTTATATCTTACAATATAATCATTATATACTCTACTTCTACTGAGAACAGTATTAAAAAGAAGGTTCATATTTTAAAAGATCGGAGGACAAAAATTCATTCTATGCTCAACACTCTTAACAAGAAAACTCAGATAACAGATATGATTGAAAATGGCCACCAAAATGGCGACAATTTGTTTTATAGTATATACTGGAGTCATGACCATGACTCACAAAATAAAAAAAATAACATATTGTAATTGCCTACAATAAAAAAAAATTACTACACAAATAAAATGTATAATCTCCTCTAGCCTAAATGGGGTTGCCAAAAATTGCCTAAAATTGTACTCAATAGTATTGTCTGTGTGTTGTGTGTTTGTGTTTTTCGGCATAGCTGCAGTTTTACATTACATCACCAGCATTAAAACTATGCCGTTTATCTTTTTTAAAGATATTTCCTGTTTATAATGTGATTATACAATTGTATATACAGATCATTCACAACTAAGTAATGTGTTATTCGTTATCAAAACATCCAATTAGTAAACAAGCAAGCTAAACATCATATCATATCTCTCTCTAAAAAATAAAAGAATATGGAACACTCATTTTCTTTTGAAAAACCAGACAAACAATATTTATATTTTGTATTTTTATAATGTTAATTTACACTATAATATTTGTATTGCATTGGTTATTCTTGCCTGGTGTTTGTTATCTTATGCAATATCTTTCAGAGCTGTTAACAGGCTCAGAGCAGAGAATGGCGGGGAAACTTGAATTATATCATAGTGATTTAAAGTTATAGTGATTTCTTTAAATCACAAGAGGAAATATAAGCATTACACTGCTTTGATTCGGCAGATAATGCCAACAGGACAAAGGGGCAGTTGCCAGGTACGGACCGTAGGCCGGTGGTTTTTTCTCCGGGTACTCCGACTTTCCTCCATCCCCAAAACCTGGCACGTCCTTAAATGACCCTGGTTGTTAATAGGACGTTAAACAAAAACAAACCAAACGCTATAATATAAGTGAATATAGGTCTATATTAGGATTATTCAGGCATAGGTATTACAGTGACAGCCCAAAACTACTCACAATTATCTTTTTCTCTTATACGATCTTTTTTCTGATTAGATTTTTTGGCGATGAATAAGGAACTGCTCCTAACTATTGCCCCTACCTACCCTCCCCCTTAGTGTCCTGAGTTTGGTTATAACAGGAACAATGAGGTTAAGCTCCATCAGTCAGTCAGTCACGGTCAGTCAAAACAACATAAACACCGAGTTCGTAAACATTTTAACAAATGATAAATAGCACATTTAACCAAAGTAAGGATGCTGATGAAGTTAAAAGAACAACAAAACTAAATAACTTGTTGCGCTGTTACGATCATAAATTAAGCTATAATTACTAACTATCTTTTACAGTCTGCGAATTGTATTTTCAAATATACAGTATTGTAGCGAAACTTAAGTGAAGAACTCTGTATCCATAGTCCCTCGGGAAGCCGTTTAAATAACCGAGATTTTTTTAGCACGATGACGCATACCTTATAGTGTGATTCCTGGTTTTGAAAAAGCACTTTGTGGACTGGATATCTAAAATTAAACATCATCTACTGTAATCAAATTTGGTGAGGACATGTAGTTATAGATAAGGACGGGACTGATAAAATGTGGAGACAAATAGACATGCTCTGTGGGATGACAGAAGGGGTTACTTTAACTGTGGATAGTTTGAATTAATGTATTCTGCTATGGAGACCCCTTTCCAGGGCGTACATTCCAGAGCTTTGATAACTTACTGATAAGATTTGGTAATTGACAAGTGTGTTTGGACAGTAGACACATTATAGTTGTAGCATATTTCAAATGTAGCAAATGTGAACATATTTCGAAAACTTTAAAATAAAAAAATTGTATCAATTGCTACCTGCAATAAAAACTTTATTGCTATGTTAATGAAGCAAGCGCTATATTGATAAAAAATATATCAATTAACAATTTTGTATTAACAGGTATTGTTATGTCCTTACTTTTAGCGTAGCGTGACCTACTTTTGTATAAACTGCCACAGAACAATGAAAATTTTAATCGGGATAAAAACTAGATGCTGAATTTAAGTTTTGCAAAATTAAGTCACTGTGACTCACTTTTCTGAACATTGCCACAGAACAATGAAAAATGACATCACAGATGAACAATCAATGCCGAACTTTAATATTGCAAAATTAGGTCACTGTGACCTTTCGAAAAAATGCCTGTCTTAAAATTGTCATAGGGATTTTTTTTCAAGAACTGTCATTAAGGATGGCATGTATACGAGTGTATTGGAGCTAAGGCTGTGGTATCATTCGGCATGTTAGTGTAAGCTTGACAAAGACCTGAGTAATTTCAGCGATCACTTACTCGAATCTCTCAACAGGTAAAACAAATTTGTTGACAAATTGATAAATCAAGAAATTAGTCTATAGCATTCTTTGAACATTAATTAACTAGATCATCGTGCTACAAGGCCAGTGGCCTCTTGTTAAAGATAAGTATGGGCCGTGAACACCCTAAATCCCGTGGTAAAATGATACACTGAATTCTAAGTTCCAGGTTATTAATTCTGTATTCAAGATATTCAACATATTCGTATAATCCAGTAAAATGTACAATATAGCAACATCTAATGCTCACTCTTGAATCACTCGCTCTCGTCTCCCCTCCCAAACTTATTACATTTTCCCCTTTTGTACATCTCTATCACCCAGACACAAATCCTATATTAGATATTAGCCCGGACACATTGCACGCTGTACATACGAGTAATTCATTTGCGGTTGAGTAATATATAAAGCGGTTGAAAAAAAAATCGGCATTACCGCAACAAAAGGTAAGCACTAATTCATTAATTTATGCGTATGTCTAACATTACTGACCACACATTTTATCTACGCACATGCAGATATACAGTTCTTATAGAATTTAAAATGCAAAAGTGGTTTGAAGTGATATTGCAAACAGAGAGAGCATATATAATTAGCATTACTTATTTTATTTTTGGTTGTTACTAGATTTGGGCACTATTTTGGCGATTTTCACATCATTAAACATAAACATGAATAGAGACTGATGTGTATACAGAAATATATATTGTTAGTGAATAAATATAATCAAATGCAGAGTGATGTAAAAAAACGAAAAATGTATTAAACATCAATATAATCAATACATATTGGAAGCCGTCGAGTAAAGTACCCTCGCGATTTCATTTCAGTAATCAGTAATTTCAAGTGTATCGATTCCCAGTGTCCATAAAGTGCCGTTAAAGCAAAGATAAGCATCTGACTCTGTCATCAACGATATGTAACTGATACCGTTTCAAAACAAACAGTTGAGCTTAAAGTCGGTACACTTTATAAATTTGGTGTCTTTATAAAACTTATCATATACGAGGAAACCGAAAAATTGTCGAGAAATACTTGCAGGCGCATGGAAAACTCTTTATTTACTCAATTACTAATTGTTTGGGTTTAAGATATAATGTATTGATACAAATAGTATTTTCAAAAGTAGCGGTGACAAGTTTTAAATACGACCTCAATAACAAATGAAACTAATGATTTTCTCTTACCTCATGAGGATGTCAGCATATATATTACTCCACTACACATTACCTTACAAAACCGCATTCAAAAGTGTATTACTCGTATGTACATCATGCATTACCCAGACAGTAGAACACACTCGCGCTGTCGGACATACATTGTTCTCGGGAGCCGAGCCGGGATAGCAGTGGTACAATAGTGAAACCAGAACCATCTAGTACTGACCCTGAAGCAAATCGTCACTCTCACCCTCCCGCTGTTCCGTACCTCATCAGTTGTCTGTGAAGTGCGGAAACAGACGGAACTACCGTAATTGTTTCCGCACACTCTTACACTCTTAACTGTCATCCAATCTCATCTGTATCAGAACCTCGGCTCAGGACTAGCCCACTTGCATGCTTACCATAAACAGACCGGTACTGCTAACATTTACCGGCACGGGTCCGAGTGTCTTGTTACTTTTTATACTGTTGAACAATTGCCAGCTAAGACAGATCGGTGATCATATGATGCACTATTTCCTTATGTTTTTATTATGAAATTGATATTTTCAGCAAAGTTGTTCCCATAAAGAATGTTTTACTTGCAGCTGTGAACTAAACAAAATGGCTCAGCCAGGCAATCTAAAGATAATAGATAGCAGTGGTACAATTGTGAAAATACAATCAACTAGTGCTGAGCCTGAAGTAAGTAAAAAATGATAATGATCAATGGATTCAATTTTTTTTTTATTATTTCATTGACCTGTGTTTAGCCTGTAGTCCAATAATTGTCTAATTCTAGTTGTCCGTTGGCTCAATGGTCCTGTAGTTGTCATATCTGTCCAGTTGTTTGATAATGTGTAGTTTGTTCAGTATATATAACTGTCCTGTTGTTATTAGGTGTTCTAATTGTTTAGCAGTAATTGTCCAACATTTGTCCTGCGGTCAAGTTGTCCTGTTGTTTATTAGTTAACATGATGTCATGTTGTTCAGAAGTTTCTTTATTGTCCAGAAGTTTCCGTGTTGTTCAGTAATAATCCTGTTGTGCAATAATTATTTTGTTGTCAAGCAGTTGTCCTGTTGTCCAGTAATTGACTCATGCCCTGCAGTTATTTTGTTATTCAGTAGTTGCCCTGCTGATCATTAAATGTCCTGTTGTCATGTAATACAGTAAATGCGGTGTCGGTGATTGTCCTGTTATCTAGTAGTTGTTCAGTTGTTACCCTGGTGTCAGATGTCTTTTCCCCTGTAGCCAAGTTACCATGTTGTCCTGTTGTCCAGAAGTTACACTGGTGTCATTTAGTTGTCCTGTTGTTTTGAAGTTGTCCTGTGCTGTTTAGTAGTTCCCTATTGTTCAGTAAATGTCTTGTTGTCTACCAGGGCCCAGTTGTTCAAAAGGTGATTAGCTTAATCACTTGATTAGTGAAAAAATCATTTCTCATTTGTTGCAAAACCTGTGAGTATATCATCTTTAAATTATGCCAGTTGGAAGAGAATTAGGAATTACAGAAATTCATTAAGTTTTGTCAAGTTAGTTCTACCAGAAATTATTATATCAGGATTTGAAAAAAACGTTGTTAAAATGTGATTAGCCTAATCACCTTTCGAACAACTGGGCCCAGTTGTCCTTTTATCCAGTAGTTATCTTCTGTTCTGAAATTCGAAATTGTCCTGTAGTCGCTCTGTTGTTATTTATCTATCTTTTTTTTTTGTAGTTGCCCTGTTGTCCAGCAGCTTAGTAGTTGTCCACTAGGTGTCATCGTTGTCCTGATGTGTACTAGTTATCATTTTATCCAGTAGTAGTATTATGTCAAGAAATTGTTGTCCAGTTGTAAATCAGTTGTCCAATGGATGTCGCTGTTGTCCTTTGTTCAGCAATTGTAATGTTGTTTAGTTATTGTCCTGAAATCACACTGTTGTGATGTATTTGTCCAGTTCCAATAGTTGTCCTATTTTGAAGTTGTCGTCCAGTTTTTGTTGTTGTTGTCCACTTGTAGTCGATGTTGTTTAGTTATTGTCACTGTTGTCCATTGGTTGTAAGTGTTATCCAGCAGTTTCCCTAATTACTCGTTGTCCAGTTGTGTCTATGCTGTCCAGTAGCTATCAGTGAATGTTATCTAGTAGTTGGTGTGATCCAGATTGTAAAATTCTATAAAGTATCGTTTCAAAACAAATTTTGTCAGATATACATGTGTAAATCAATCATCCATACTGATCTAATTTCCAGGTAATTTTGTATCTGAAAATGAAATTATGAATAAGTTTAAGGTTTTATGTATTGTGATCTTTTATACTCTATTACGTAGTGTTTTGTTTATATTTCAGAAAGTATTAAGACATTTTAATGAAGATGATTCAAAAAGACTTCTTGGCATTTTTAATGAGGAATTAAAAGGTGAAGAAAAGGAATGGACTGTTGAAGTACAAGAGAAAGGACCATGTGTAGATATTTTATGTGAATCTGTCAGAGAAAAAAGATGTCAAAACGATGTTGATCATCTGCAGGAACTCTTACAAAACCTAAAACATGATGTTATAGATTGTCAGCATCAAACAAAAACCAGGGAAGAAATATTGAAAATTCTGAGTAAGGAGGTCAGAGCGGTTTGTATCCCTTCTAGAAATAATGAAGATATCATCATAATTTATGCTAAAAACCAAGGTGATCTTGACAATGCTAGAACAAAATTGATGGTTTCCTCGGAAAGAGATGATCAAAAGCCAAACAGCTTAGCAAATCGACACTTTAATTCTAGCATTACTGAACGTGATTACCCAGATGTTGGTGCAGGAATAGCACAAGGAGGTGAAACTTCCTCCCCAGAAGACATTAAGAAAATATTTCGGGCCAGCAATGGACTCACCGTAAAAATCTACAAGGGAGCTATTACAAAGCTCAATGTGGACTCTGTAGTGAATGCTGCCAACGAACGACTGGCAAATATAGCAGGTGTTGCAGGGGCACTGTCAAAAGCAGGTGGGTGGGACTTTGACCAAGAATGTATGAGAAATATCAGGAAAAATGGTTTGATTCCTGTCACAAAGAATGTAGTAACAAAAGCAGGAAGCATGGGTTATATTGGAGTGGTGCATGCAGTTGGTCCACAGTGGTACAACTTTAATGATAAGGTGGAATGTGTGGAGAAAGTCCGGGAGACTGTCATAGAAATACTGAAAACCTCGGTGGAGGTTGGATTCCGAAGTGTCGCCATGCCTCCAATAAGCACAGGTAAGCAGGCCTAGTGTATTATCATCATCAACTGTCCTACTGACCTTATGCAAGATCTCTGTCCGTTATTAGGTCACTTAATACAAAAGAAATAGAGGATATCTAACAGTGTTTTCAGTAATACCAAATATATTTCACGAGTGGGGCTAATATTTTGATATTTTTTACGAGTGCGCAGCACGAGTGAAAAATATCTAAATATTAGCCACACGAGTGAAATATATTTGGTATTACTGAAGACACTGTTAGATATTCTGTTTATTACATTTTTTATCAACGAAAAACCTACCCAGTATGCTAACTAGGCCAACAACGATAATTTGTAAACAAAAAAATGTAGTTCCCCCTGTCCAGGTGCTGAGATATATGTCGGGCTTTCTGATTGGTCAATTATTTTGGTATTTTCTCATAATTAATTAAAATATCACTTTTATAGAATGAATAATTTTTGATATTTCTCTGGTAAAAATGTAATAAATGCGTATACGTGTATAAGTTATTTATACTATGCACTATTTAATGTTTGTAAAACTAAACTATTGCTGGGATGGCTAATACTCTCTGCTCCTCTAACAACACTGACTCAATTCCTTCATCCTTCTTAAAGGGGTTTACGATAGCTAGTTAGGTCACACCCCCACCTAAAATACCAATAAGTTTATCCCGTGTAGAAGTGTTAATAGAACAATCAGCTCTTGTGGCTGTTTCGAGAGCAGTCAATTTAGTAGATAGGTCCAATTCGCCATTTCGTCCACTGTGGGTATCTGCATGTAAATCAATTATCAAGTGTTAATGATAAGTTCATCCGACATTCCGTGTGAATATTCGCGATGTCAAAAACATTTAGAAATGCAGAAACCCCTCAAAGATATTACTTAACTTCACTTTCCTTTACATTTGTCACCATTTCTTTTTTACTACAGTCTGTGCTTTGCAGAACAACAGTTCGGCTTTGGAACAATAGCCGGTTCCTTTCCCTTTACCAGTGTAGTACTGGAGACTTAAAATTTGATAACTTAATTTTCTTTAAACGTTTAGAAATAATTTGAACGTTGACTTATGGTAAATGGTGAGATTGATAGTATGTCAGCTGGCCTCTCTTAAGAAGATTTTAAATTAGGTCTTGATGCAAGAATATGTAACACTATATGGCATTTGACGGGCATATATAGATGTTACACAACGAGTGGTTGTTGGATATGGAATTTATTTCACTCGAGTAAGTTTTAAAGTTTTAAAAGACACCAGCTCTAGCGAGTGTCTTTTGTAACTTTAAAAAATTACTTACGAGTGTGAAATAAATTTCGTATCTAAAAAACATGGGTTGTGTGACCTGTTTCTACTACAATGATATTGGCTTGAATCAAAGGGAAACGTGACCAAGTCTTATTTCGCGTATGCAAATAAGGTGTACAGGTGACGGCTGGGACCCGGCGATGTGACGTCTTTCGATTATTGATGACGATAATAACAATTGCAGCGCGGGTCAAAGTTCAAATTCTTGACCAATCAAGTGACCAGAAGGTTATATTCAACTAGTGGAATATTCAAGCATTGAACTGTTACCAAATGGTAGTATATACACTCGATATGAAAACAATTTGGGTAACAGATAAATAGATATTGCCCGTTATATTACCATTTGGTATCAGTTCAATGCTTTTATATACATTCTTAAAGATTATTTTTATTTACTGTAGCTTATGACGCGTTTAAAGCTGCTTACCCTATCACTGACGACATCAAGTTCAAATACCGGAACAGCCAAAATTTCCAGAAGGAATAATATAGACCCTCGTTATTAATAGCAAAGACATAAAATGGTTTTTATTTTGTACAAATTTGACTTTATTTTATATTTCATATACGTTTGTAGATATCACCAAATTGTTCACAGCTGCGTAATTTCTGATTGTCTAAAATCAAAGGATATACTCGATTTCTCTGAAACACTTATGTTTCCATCGACTGGATTTTCGTTATTTTCAAAGGAATATCAGCTCGGAAATTCTAAATAAAAGTCGTCTTGACAGTAGGTAAAAATTATTCCAATGATATTTTGTTCGAAAAAGGTTCCAGTCTAACCGGTCACATCAGTGTCGCTAACTTATCAGACGATGTTCAACTTCATAGGGGCTCGATTTTGTAATGTTGGCTTTGACATCAGTGAATAACCACAAAACTAAAATCCAGTATACTCGCACAACTGGGAACCGTGACGAGTAGCTATGAGTGTGACGACATTGACATATTTGATAGTTTCGTATAGATAAAAAAATGGCGCTTATGATAATTTTGTGTTGACTACATTTTTCATTATAAAATATAACTCTCATAACTTTTGAAGTTGCTTTAATTTTTGTGGTGGCAAGTAATTGGCGGCCAGTATTTTAACTTACAACACAGGGAGCTGTATTCCTACACTGACCGAATCACTGTAAATTATAGTATATAGTCTCATAAATAGAATTGGGTTTACTAACGACATATAGGCGCATGCAACACAGAATATACATATAACATACATATATATACAATCGGCACATTTATACAATGGCTTGAGAGTTGAATAACACAGCGCAGTACTCTTGTTTCCAATGCATATTTTTTTCTTTGTAGAATAATGTGTAGTAAGTGTAGTCTATATTTTAGGTCTGTTTGGTGTTCCCCCTGACCTATGTGCTGCCATGTTTATCCTGGGAATTGTTGACTTCTCAAAAACTACTGACAGCCTCAAGAGACTCAAAGAGTTTCACATCATTGACACCAACGATGATATTCTAGACATGGTTATTGCTTGCTATGAAAAGTGGAGAAAGAACCCCAGTGCATTAGCTCCGGATGTGTTGGTTTCTCGACACCCAAAGGTTGACAAAGGCAAGAACTACAGCCAAAGTTGGGATGACAAAACAGATAGGAATAGAAGACATGGTCGTTGGCATAGTCAAAGTCATAACCAAGGTCATCATGGTAATCAGTCTGAAGACAAAATGGACTGGAATAGTAAACAAGGTCGACATGGTAATCAGGATCGGTCTGAAGACAAAATGGACTGGAGTAGTAAACAAGGTCGACATGGTAATCAGGATCGGTCTGAAGACAAAATGGACTGGAATAGTAAACAAGGTCGACATGGTCAAGGTCAAAAACAAATTGATGGTGGTGGTCAAGGTTACACTCACAGTCATGGTGGTGGTCAAGGTAACACTCAAGGTCAGAATCAGCAAGGCAGAGGAAGACCACACAACTACAAATCTTGTTTATTTGAAGAGAGAACAAAATCTTTTATTTTCAGAGGAAAGTTGAAGGTTTTCATTTATGGTGCAGATATCATTACCTTGGATGTTGATGCCATTGTGGCAACAGATGGTGAGGAGCATAAGGGAACCATTTCTCAGGCTATAGAGAAAGCTAATGGTTCAACGTATTGGGCAGAGTTCAAAGATTGGCTCACGATAAAGAAAGAAGGAGATGTTATTTTAGCAAAACCGAACAAACTGAAACATTTGTGTTGCATATATCACATCATCATGGAGCCCTTTTCATCCTGCATTACTCCATCACAAGAAAAACTTCATCTTTTGAAAAATGTTGTGTTAAAAGTCTTGGAACAAGCCAACAATTTACCAATGAAGGAAAAGAAGCAAGCACTGAAGAAGATGGCCATGTCGATTCCTGGTGCAGGTAAAATTTTCAATTGGTGCATACACTTGTGTTTTCAACATTAAGGGCAGTATAATGGTAAATTCGAAGAGGGTGAAGTTGTTGCTTGTGATCTCTCTGGAGGTCAGAATGTTCTAATTGATGAAAACAAAAACCTCTGAAATTTGAAATGCAGGACTGTAGAACAAGTATCGAATTACATGGGGGTGTAAGCCATATAAGATATAAATATCAAAGACAAAATGCCATGGATTTTTCTTGGACCTTTTCGCTGCTTTATACCCCTGTAGACTACAAATAATTTAAGTTACTTTAGAGATATCTCAAATGTCAAAATCATTCAAACTCGGCTGTCAGAAGTAAGTTAATTCCGTAGTACCGAGTATGTTGTTAGAACCTAGCAATCTGAGACGTAATATGCTGTGATTAAGGCAGTAGACTTTGTTTATCAGATATATCTTGGCAACTTTCAATATAAAAGAAACAAACGGGATATATTTTAATGTATTGCATTTAAACTTCTATATATCCTGGATGATATGTTGCCAGTAACATGATTGGATGAAGAACACTACCTAATACGTTTTCAGTAAGTTAGAGTATTGTATAACAAACTATTTTTGTGTACTTTCTTTCGTGGTTTGGAACTTCCAAATTATTTTGTGGGTACAAAATTTCGTGGTTAACCCATGTATCAATAATATAACAATAATGCGTGCAACAATATCCACTGTATTTATATATCCGGTTCTATAACAAGCACAAAAACGAAAGGTTATACACAAGCAGCGTTTCATGTTATATAGCATCCACGAAGTTCCTGGTTCAGTTTGATTATCCTGTCTGTATTTGTATGTTTTAGAATCCCTGGAAAACCCCATTTACATTGAGAGATGTTCTGAGGTCATGTTTAGTGCCATTGATGAGTTCACACGGAGGAATCAACAGATCCGTTTGATGGAGGTTCATCTGGTAGACATGAGAGAAGAGGTTGCCAATGTGTTAAGGCAAACGTTCCACAAACAGGTGAAAAGTCATTGAAAAAGAAAGCCCCGTCTCCTACCTTGATGTTAGACCCTATTTCAATCACTTTCCTATCCGATTAGATCGGGAGAATTCTGATGTTAGCCCTATATTAATCACACTCGCCTCCCTATAAAGGTCGTACGTCTTCTGATCTTAGACCCTATTTTAAATTACATCCCATTCCCTATTTAGATCGGGAGAATTATGATGTTAGCCCCTTTTTTAATCACACTCTCCTACCTATTTAGGTCGGGAGACTTCTGATGTTAGACCCTTTTTTGATGTTGGAATAAATTGTCAATAAAATGCCATTGTGCATAATTAATAGGAAATTAATCAAATAAATTTGAAAGAAAACCTCCTTTTTCATGTTAACTATCAAGACAACGACTATCTTCATCAAGTTGATGATGAACTTGACGCCAAAGGAATAGATTTGTAGTTCACTAGAAGACTAACCAAACCCTCTCCTACTGTAAACCTTGTACATTTAACTCAATACGAGGGCTGATTGATAAGCTGTGAGTCTTGTTTTGAAGAATTTGAATTTTGCTGAACATATTGTATTATTTTTCAACACAACCCCCTTCAGTATCTATACAATTTTGCCAGCAGTGTTTAAGAGCCTCAATGCCACTTTTATAGAACTCCTTTTCTTGGCTGATCAGAAAGTCATCCACTGCATGTTAGGGTTAGGGTTAGGGTGCCTGAATTAACTGTTTTCAGTTTTGCAAATAGATGAAAGTCTGATGCAGCTGAGATTAGGTGAATAAGACGGACGCTCAATCAATCTAAAGCCACAATTGTGAATGGCAGCCATGGCAATGACAGACTCTTTCATCCTAACCCTAACCAATTTTGTTCATTTTGCAATAGCCGCTTGTCTTGTTTACTTTAGAGTGCTACCTCGTTGATATGAACTGACCAAATTGGGGATACGGCCCTATATAGTCAGAGAATAGTAGGACTTAAAAACAACAGTACCTCCTCAATATGAGACTCATAACTTATCAATCAGTCCTCGTACATTACAATATACTACTGCTAGATATGCATTATAATGGGCATTTATATATTATAATATATTTAATGTTGTTGACCATGTCCGTGTGAGATCTCAATCTGAGCTCTTCCACCTTTTTTTCTTTAGTAGAGTTATATATCCCAAAATCGTTCTTCAGAATGCCTTCCCATATACATTTATATAGCAAGAAGTGTACGTTTTTATCCCTTTCCCTTATATCTGGAGTGTACTTATTGTCTTCCCATATATCTGGCTGGAAGTATCATTTATCACCTTCAATTTCAACATATTTTATTGACTGATGTTAAAATCAATATAGGATTGGACATCAGGCAGAGCCTATATATGTCCTCTCCTTACATAAAACAGGTAAACAAACCTAAACATATTTACATACAACCAATATGTATTATACAATTAGAAGGGAGGTATCTTCTTAGATTGTTCTGATTTTTGCATGATTAGAAGAAATTAACTTCTTAAAAGAGGGTTGAATTGTTGTGAGATGTATAGATATGCCTATTTGGTAAAATTGAGCCCCCCCCCCCCCCCCCCCCCCCCCCCCAACAACAACAACAACAACAACAACTACAGGCCCACAGTCCATATGTATATAACATAATAGCCATCCACTGATGGGGATCAAAACCCAATTTCACCAAATAGGTATATATAGTTTGTGAGTGGAGTTATAATAAAGCACACAGATTATATTTTCAGTCTAAAATTGCTGCTGTAGAAGTTACCTCGTTTTAACATGTATATTATATACACTATATTACAACAATGCCAATTTCCATCCAGTCCATTCTCCACCATTTGTGCATTAATAGGGTGTTAGAGGTATACTGTACAATGTATATGCTGCATAACTAAATAAGTTTCAATGAAGAATAAAAATAAGAAATAAAATAAAAATCAAAAATGGGGGATGATGCATGTCAAATATCAAATCTTTCAGTTTCATGTATGTACTGTGTTACACATTTTAATTTAGTATGTCAATATTGACATTATTGTTACATAGATTACATCCTTTTACAAGAGCATTAATATTATAGTGATTGTGATCATCTTGAGTGTTTATTTATGCTAAGCTTTGAATTAGATGTTATCTAGCATTATCCAAGAAAGGACATTCAAACATGAAATGTTGATTATTTTCATTTTCATAGTTACATACACATGCTACACTCGTCCTCTGTCGTCAATAGACTTTTCTAATCAACACCGACCTTGATAATAATTAACACCCTATTTGCCTACTTCTATGTAATTTATCAAATAAAATGTATAGGTGGTACCCCTACTTCTTTTTGGGGCCGCGGTGGCCGAGTGGTTAAGGTGTACCGACACTTTATCACTAGCCCTCCACCACTGGGTTGCGAGTTCGAAACCTACGTAGGGCAGTTGCCAGGTACTGACCGTTGGCCGGTGGTTTTTCTCCGGGTACTCCGGCTTTCCTCCACCTCCAAAACCTGGCACGTCCTTAAATGACCCTGGGACATTAAACAAAAACAAACCAAACATACACATGCTGCTGATTCAACTAGGTGATCATTATAAAGATTTGAGTTTAGGTTTTGAGGCATTGTTTTTTAATTGGCAGAGTATTATGTTATATTTCCTTTGTCCATTGTACTTGAATATATTACTTACCTCATATATGTCATTATTATTATTATATGTATATTTAATGAGTTTTTTTTAATTGATTTAATGTACATGTATTAGCATTTAAGACTTCTCTGTCTAGTTGATTAAACTCATTAAGGGAAAAACCTTTTTGAGTAACTTTTCAGTTCTGCAAAGTGGGGGATTGAAATGTCGATTATTTCTAAGTAGATATCTAATGTGTTTGTTGTCATGAATGTGTGGTTCAATAATATCTGCAAGGTATTTAGGTGTTTCATTGTTTAATATTTTGTACCTATCGCCTTCCCATATATCTGGCTGGAAGTGTCACTTATCACCTTCCCATATATCTGGCTGGAAATGTCACTTACCACCTTCCCATATATCTGGTTGTAAGTGTCACTTATCACCTTCCCATATATCTGGCTGGAAGTGTCACTTATCACATTCCCATATATCTGACTGGAAGTGAGTTTACCTATCACCTTCCTATATCACCTTTCTATTATCTGACCAGAAGTATACTAGATAGCTTAGTAATATATGACTATCATATAATACAGTGATTCGATTATAATAGTTATTATTGATACATAAATATAAAGTTCACTGCAAAGTTGCTTGCCAGAACATGTAAATTGCATTTTTTTTTCTAATTGTGTGTGCAAGAACAAAAATTTGCATTAATTTTCCACAATGTTACTAGTTTGATTGTTATCACTAGGTACTTGTTGTAGATATAGATACATTAGTTATTGATATATTTATATTGATATTGATCACTTGTATATATAAAATGATTGCAGTATGTACATCACTTTCTCTAATACATACATTTCCTCTTCTGATACGCCTGTTAAATTTGTCGGGATTAGTATGGTATGGCGTAAACTTTCGTTTGTCCGGCAATCTCCTCTTACATTTTTCGACCAATCTCTTAATATACTTTATGGTCATGATATGAAGTTTTGTCTCCCTGAAAATAATAATAATTCCGATTTCTTTACACAAATCTTTGTTGTTTTTTTTATTATTATTCATTTCGGTTTTTATTTTGTCTTTGTCCGGATATCTACATTTTCAACTGATTTCTTTGGTATTCGCTAGGTTTTATAAATATGATATTGTTGTTGCTTTTCCCGGCAGTGTCCTCCTTCATTTATGACAGATCTCTTTGAAACTTTGAAGACATTATGATTCTGATATAAAGTGATGTCCGTTTGAAAAGAATTCCTATTGAACTGCTTTTGCACAAGTCATCCCCCTTTCTTTATTTCATTATTCTTTTTTCTTCTTCTGGAGTTATTGCTACCAATTTTTTATTTGGAAGACTTGAGTACTTGTATATTTGTTTTCTTCAAACTGTCTGAAAATTAAATAGACTTTGTAATGAAAAGATATATTGATAGTATGCCAGAAAGCCACCCTTTCAGGTGATGAAAATTATATTTTAAAAGATAAAATATAACAATGCATTGACATTTTGACGTACTTATATTATTTATGTCTGCAGTACTCTAGATAAATTTCATATTGTTTCGGGTGATAAACAAAAAACAGAACTATATTAATTTGTGTTGTTTAAATTAATATTTTCATTCATTTGGAGCATTTAAATACAATGCATGGTATATATGGATGTTATAAATAAAATGTTATTAAAGCACATCACACTTAGTGCACAGTACGATGTTTTCCAACAAATTAAGCTCGATCACTTATATTGTTTACACTACATGTAATTTGAGCTGTTCACTTTTCCGAGTAATATTCTTATAACTGTTAAACGCACATAAGTTATTCTTTACATTGAACAGCCTCCCTCTCCTCCATGCCTGCCGTGCCATATTACGTCATAATGGGCACACTAGTGCTATGGTGTTGTCGTTGACAGTCCTTTGAATCACACTAAGCTGTACCGGTATATATTTTATAATATAACACTGATGCAGTTGTAAGTAATCACTTGTTTTGTAGATGATATTAGTATAATTATTTATTTGTATCCCCTGTACTGTGTAATGTTGTACAATATAGTGGTAAGCTTGTCAACAGAGTACAGTCAGGAAGGCACCACCTCTTCATCCATTTGGTTCCCAAAAGATCATTTTCATTTCATTCCAACATATTTTATTGCTTGAACATCAGGCTAAGGCTATATCAAAGTTCTCTCAAGAACTTAGTATATTTATTACAAATAATGAGTGAATCTGGTTATTTTAGTCAAGAATGAAAAATATAATATATACAGTGTATATATATAGAGTTTATCAACATTTGTAAATAATATATAGTGATAATATTATTTTACAATTTGTAAACTAAAGAAATACTAGTGCCCAGTTACTACACAGGAGGGAGACCAAGTGTTTGCTCAAAACCAGTTTAAGACTGTAATGTCCATTTTATAAATACCAGTAGTCACTCGTTTTAGATGCCTGGAACAAATTGCCACAACATATTATAGATGCAACAGATGTGAAACAAATTGAAAACTGGACAATCGTTGGAGATATTTAAGCCATATTTATATGCGAAGTACACTTTATTTACAGAATTGATAGACAGATAGTGTGATTACATAATATATCCCTCTATTCATTGTATTATATAACTATGTAAATGAGGAATCGTATAGGTATAATCACAGCCTCCTTGTTTTATTTGGAAATTGAATTACATTATCTGGGATGTGAATATTTTCACCATCAACAAGATCCTTCGATCCTTTCAATGACATGTTAAGGTTAAGTATTGTTGATTGTGAAGAAATTCCCAAAGAGTATCCCTATGTATATTATAATGTGGGCATAAGAAGAAGAAATGGTATGATGTTTCAAACCCAATACCACAACTAACAGACAGGTGAATCCTTCAGATGATCTTTAAATCAAAGTTAAACTGGCTTACACCGTTCCTTACCAGACATAAAACTATATCATCATGTCTAGTACCATGATTGTTGAAGATAACTGAACTGTATTCATATCTGTATTTTCAGTAGATGTCATCCTTTCAAAAACTAGTGGAGGGTCATTAAGAATTTCAACTCTTAAATAATTACTAAAATCAAGGAACATAGAAGGAAAGAAGCTATTATAAAAAAATCGCTGTGGCATTGTGGAGGGCTACCAGTTATGTATTATATTGAACATAAGATGTTTGTTTTTTACGTCTGTTTTCAAGCTTTTCCCATCCCAATTGACAGGTAGGTGTACTATTATGTAGGATATTGTACATAAGAACTTAGTGTATGTTTTACGTCTGTTCTCAAGATTTTCCCATCCCGTACGTTTTTGGATTCTTGTTCTTGGATCCCAGTTCACATCTGTGTACTCTCCAAGTATAAGTCTGAGAAAAGAGGTAAAAATATTGATAAGAAATTATCTGTCAACTACTTGTTTTATAAGATATTTAATTCTCTTAAATACGCTTAATATCCTGTATGTTTTGTATGCGTTTGTTCCATGTACCATCAGTAGATAATTAAAAAAGAAACTCCTAAATGATTACTTAATTCACATGTCATTATCATCAAACTTAAGGGACATTTTAGGAATACATTGTTCCAAGAAATTTGCAAATCTGTAGCCGAAATTCTGATATATGTACTATGTGATATCATCTATAGCTGAATTACCAACTAATTGTGTGATCATATAATGGTACATTAATTGCTTATTATAGAATTTGTCATTTTATTTTTGTTTGTCTACCTGACAATTGAGCTAAGGACTTGATATATTTATTGTCTGTCCCATTGTGTCATTTTCTCAATCAAATAACTTTTTTTATGAACAAAGAGTCCTAAAATAATCAACTTTGAAAGTCTCATCCCTAAAATGTTAAGTCAGGCCCATTAGATCTGTTGTTATATTTTTGTATCAAACACACTTCTGTATCTTGATGTATAAACATGGAAATATTGTTTTTGAGGAAGGAAGATAACACTTGTAGTTTGATGGTAGTTACTATTAACCCTGACCTGGGTAAAGTCGTGATCCAGAAGAGATGCATCTCCTAATATATTTTTATCCCAGTTTAAAGGAGTTGTGAATCGTTGTTGCAATTCTTTAATGTTGTATTACACAATCTGTCACATCTTCCTATACAACATCGAAGTATATCATGTCACACGAACAAAACACACAAAACTAGTGTCTGTACAATTTAGTATTTATATTTCAGCAGCCTGCATGTAATTAATACATTTCAGAGGATACTTATATAAACTCTGGCAGGCTCAGCAAATATTAAAGGCCATTATAAAAACTGACCTGCTATCTGCTCACAAATAAAATAAACTGACTAAAAGACTAAAATTTCATAGGAAGCTAAATAAATACAAATAACCTTCCTAGGTTGGTCTAAGCCTGGTAGTCTGATGATGATATTACCAGGATGAGATACCTGCCTCTAAATTGCCAAATTGAACTAGCATGGTAGGCCCAGTTTTATTAAACCGCTTACACTTGCACTTTCATGATTTTCTTCACTCACATGATTAGACAATTCACTAACAGGTGAACCAAACACTCATATTAACAAAACACCACTATGTACAGTGAAATACTAAGACAGTACACAATTTCTGGCGAGTCAGGTGACTGACACAAGGACATAGCCATGTGGACGACAGTAACTAGCATTCGAATACACACAAACAAATAACACTACAGTGCGAAGAGTGTACACTGCCCTCCAAAAGTTCTGTTACACTTGGAACATTTAAATTGAATGGCTAGCCAACAAAATTTGAGAAAAAGTGTTGTAATATCCGTAAGATAGTCCATTTGTAAGTGACGATTGCAAATTATTTGAAAAATACCTCACTTCTTTGAAGTTTCAGGGAGAGGGAATGGAGGGTCCTATTTTCCAAAATGTTCAAAAATGAATGAAAATATGTGGTTGTTTTACTGACACAAATTTAAGTAATTGTTTAATTGATTAACATTAAAAAAAAATTTGCAAGAAATGCTTTTTTAAAATTTATATCAAACAAAGGGGGAAATTTCCAGAAAGCTGCATTTTGAGGATTCCCATTGTAACAAAACATATGCACTGTTGAAAAATGAACATGAACATTTGAAATCATGAACAAAAACATTGTAAGAAGTTTCTATTCCAACAAATTGTAATAAAGACTTCGAGATTAACTTTACTGTATTTTACGTAATAATTGTAACAGGACTTTTGCAGGGCAGTGTATATATACATCTCTTAACCAATACTATCCTTTAACCATTGAATAAATAATAACTGTGATATTATCTTCCTATTGTACAATTTTTGACTTCTGCAATCTTTTATCAAGCAACTTGAGACTTTTAAACGTTTATTTTGTTCCTTTCCCTGCAGCAGTACAAATTGTTATCAAAATGTAAAGGCATTCTAGTCCTGTAAAAAAGGAAGTTTTTCTGTTGGTAAAATAAAGGCCCCGGGGTCATTTTGATCCGGGTGGAAGCTTACTCCTCAACATAAATATTGCCACATGTTTAAAATTTTAAGGTTTTTTCCCATAGAGCATTGCTGTCTATATAATGAACAATGATTGATGTACCCCAGGTGTGTTAGAGTATGACGTGTACTGTATATGTATCTATATGCAATGTGAATAAATTAAGATAACGCTTGCTTCCGATTAACTGTATTTGTTGTTTTTAGGTCAGATTTTTAGGTCATCTGACCCAAAGCCATCGTTCTTCATAAACTTTTCACATCTTAAACTTCTTCTCTAGTTCCACATACCAGGTAGTACAGATGTTAAGGAAGGGGAGCCAACAGAGTGTTATTTTTTCAGTCTGGTAAAAATTTCAACTCGACAGTCATGGTGGCCATTTTGTAATGTGATTGCACAATCACTGTTTTTCTGAACAACACCTGCTTTAAACTTTTCAAGTCCCACCATGGGGATTCAACTCAAATTTCCTTAAAATAATCGTGAGATGGTCCTGAGCAGGTATTGTTATTTGTTTAGGTCAGTCCAAACCGTTGATGCCAATGAACTTAAAATTGTTGAGGATATCATAAGGAGAGGACCAAGTGTTGTTTTTTAAAAAGTTTTGGTCAGTTCAAAATCACAGTCGCCATCTTAGAAATTTTAAATTTCATCTCCAGTTTCGCTGATGCCATTGAGCTGAAAATTGGCGAGGCTGTAAAGCTATGGAAACAAAAATAACCTTATTTTTCAGCCTACAGAGGCAATCTGCAAAAGATCCATTCTGTACTTAAATGGCGGGAACAAGAATTGTTGATGGAAGGACACACTGACAGAAGACAATTTGAATAGCCTACCATCACCATGTTATATACATACAACACTTACAAATGAGTATTGATAGCACTTCATGTTTATTAATACATATTATAAATAGCAAAATTTCATTACCTGTAATTGGTGCCAACTACATGTACTATACACAATAAACAATTGATTTTATACCTATAGTCACCTGGTATTTCTGCCCTTATAAGGACTAGAATCCATGCATCGCTGAGTGACAAAATTGGTCATATTGTGCAGCTCAAATTCATTCATGACATAAAAATATCAAACAAGAAATATACAGTATGAAATATGAAAACCATGATATTACAACTACATTGCAGAATTTCTATTGCACTGTGACATCACAAAATAATAGCTAGAGGCAAAATATGAATATCTTGGATTACTTGCTTGTCTGATGTTTAATAAAATTAGCACCAAATCCTCATCATGCGATAAAAAATTTCAACACGTATTTCCATTTAATAGAAGATAAGTAAACTCATCCTGAATGTTTCATTTAGTTTGTCACTTGCTTTATCAATCTTGTATACTTTAGAAACTGCAGAAAGATTTCCACAGCAAGTGAGACTACATTTATAATATATGTAGCAAATTTCGCTAACTAATGTTTCTGTAGAGAACCAGGATCCGTCACTGAAGTTGATCATTTGGGACTTTTGAGGAGAGCCTTGTGAATCACAGAAATACAACTAAAGAAACTTTTCCAAAGACTTAGCATGTGATCTACATACCCCTGGTCATCCTCAATATTATCACACTGAAATACATTGAAATTTGGAGACAATACAAAGTTATCAGGATGTAAGGCAATTAATGATACTAATGATATTAGTAAATGATCTTCTGGTCCTAAAGCAGGTACTGCTATTGCTAACAACTAATATGAAGCTAGGATGTAAAACCATTTTTTAAGCACCTATTACTTATATTTTATATTCTAAATAAGTTGTATTTTTCACACTCCTAATGTCAGTTTGTGAACTTCTTGTAAGATGCAAAGTCAGCGTTGTCACCATAAGATTTATGACAAAAAAGTGGTTAATGATCAAATGTTACAGGCTCACGGTTTAATTAAAAGGAGGAGCATCACAATAAAGGTCCTGTTTGCTACCAAACCCCAAAGTCAACCCCAGACAAATTTCTTCATTCCCTTCATAAATTCATCTATAATTCAAAAAAAAAAAAAAAAAATCCTTTTTGAATTATCCCCCTTGTTCATTTTCAGGTCCTTCAAAATTTAAAGGTAACTCTCGATATTTGTAGTAACGTATGATTATATTTTGTAAAGTCTAAAAAACATATTCAAGTTTTCAAAGAGAATGAAAGGACACTTTAGTGTTTGGCGAAGCTGTGAGTCATTTAGTAGGCACTGGTCAGGTAAAAAATCAGTTAAGATGTTTCCACATTCTCTGATGTGTATGTTCCTTCCCATATATCGTCTTTCTGTTTCTTCATCAGCTTCTTCTTCTCTGAAAGTCAAGAGGAGAGAGACAATGTCCATAAAACTTCAAATAATAACTAATAATAACTAATAATAAACAGAATTACATGTCTCATCATCTTCCTTTGACACTAAAATAACTACTGTACATATACATGGAAATTAATAAATGATTAAATAAGCCAAAAAGCCATGTGAAATGTTAAAATACATAGAACATAGAAGATGTTTCAAAAATTTCAAATTCATTTCAATACTAAAATTTCAAGAATCTTCTGCAATTCTCAAAATCCACAATCTTTTTTTTTAAACTAGACCTATTAAAGGGGCATTCCTTCGTTTGAATGAAGTCTAGGTCGTCAAAATTTAACTTAATACTGGAAAATATGTATTTTTCCAAGCAGTTAAAGTTATAATCTTCACATTAATAAGGCAGTTTTACTCTCAAAATAAACCAAAGTTCTTCAAATATTAAATCCTGAAAATTCTTCATTCGACCTGAAGTATCACTAATTATCACAAATTTTTATATGATATGCCTTTTTCTTGTACATTTTGGCGTTAATTTCAATACATGTAGGCAGAAACACTCATATAATCATCGTTCTGACATAGATTTCATCAATAGAAATTGTGCATGTTTCTGATGTCCGAATAAAGGAATGCCCCCTTTAAAGATTCCCAAACCTCTGCTACATTCGAGAGGGAATTTTACCAGCTACTCAATATTATTTGGAGCACTGACCAGTCAGTTCTCTTTAACTTTTTCTGTTAACTATGTACTTGTACATGTATGTATTATTATCACATCAATGTTTGATCAAATTAACTCAAAATAATTATATACACTATATAGATGTGTGATTGATCAAATTTTGATTTCATTTATGAAGTATATAATATATTGATGATATCATATTTACTTTAAATTTAAAATGATTAAGAGTCTATGGAAAAAAGGCTTGGAATATAGAACTCAATCTGATGTTGATGAAAACACTCCAGATAACTTTCAGACACAATAACACGTATAACCTATAACTAAGTTTCAGGATGTGAAATTAACTGGATTTGATCTAGATTTACACAGGGTGAGGCAGATGGACCAAATGACACTTAGCCTTCCCAAACCTGGAAGATTCATCAATACAGGCCCAATCTTATTATCCTCATACTTTTGAAGGGTCTCTGAGTCTGGGTAAATTTAAACCTGGTTGACATGTGGTTCTCATTATTTCAACCCTGAGTTTAAAGCTACAATTTTGTTTCTCTGCAAATTTAAATTGTAGATTTCTGTTATTCTCTACCATTCGATAAGTACCTTTGGCCTGTCGAAGCTTCTGTCGTTCTAGGTCCCTCTGTTCTCGGGACACCTTAGGGGCCAGACCCAGTGCTCCAGTCACCAGGCGTCGGGCTGTAAGGGCAGATGTTTCAGGACGGGCTTTGTAAGGCAGCAGGAACTCTGTGATAGATATCACAATATTCAGATTGTTATAAAAATGTAGAAATCCATAAAAACAGAATCTGATGTTTATGAGATCATCTATTGCCATATAACATCAGTAAGATTTAGTCTTACAAAGAAATTCATGGTAGATATATAGCCTAGCAGGTCTCCTCCTACCTCTGATAAACAAACTAACATGATGGATATCACCAGGGTAACATGTTAAACATTACAGAATTTCCTGAAGTGCAGGCTGTTCTGTTTAATTTGAAATGCTTAATTTTTGGGGTATTACAGAAATATTTACCCAACAAGAGGACTCCATGTTTATGAAACAGGGTACACACATAGAAGTGATTTAATTCAAACAGTACTATATGATGGGATATATATCTTCTCCAGCACAAGCGTCACCATAGGATTTCTTTATTTCTAGATTCCTCCCATTGGATATATATTTTACTGGAATAGCCCTTACTTGGATTAGTATAACTGAGCTCAGCTTGACAGAAACTTGTAATTGCTCACGATTTGGTGGATTTTATTTCTCTATGGCTTACATGGCCATTTTAAACTCATTAAACTCACCAACACATCGCTTAGCTTTCTCCTTACTCTGTCGAGCCGCTTCAGACATGGCCCTGACCTTCAGCAATGGATGATTCAGAGAGAGTGCACTTTGGGCTATAAACACAACACAGGAAATCTGTTAATATATGGGAACCCTCTACTTATCATCCACAGAATGTCATCAAAACAACGGAAGGAACAGGAACCTTAATGGTTGTTTGACTTTAAAGACTATTAAGTACTGTAACAATTGTAGTTTACACTCAGTAGCAAGTATAGTGGTACTGTTGGCCATCTTGGATTTCTGATCAACCAGAAAAATATCAAAACTTGGTCAGGACCATTTAAGGTAAGTTTGAGCTGAACCAAGTGGTGGAAAGTTTACACACAGCTGATGCACACGGTGGATGAGGACCGACAAAACAGGATGGATATAGGTCATATCCTGACTGTCAGATTACCTGACAAGCTGATTGTACATTTTGATATGTGGCCTCTCAAAACTGATATTTGGTGTAGTATTTCCTTGTCATTTTTTATCAGGAAAATATTTTGAGAAAGAATTTCCTGTATGTTCTTTATGACAAGGATGTTTGTGTTTGTAACGAGATTTTAGGGGGCTTCATTATATTGATGCTAACAATCTACCAAATAAAATGTTCTCTTTAGGAAAATCACAAAATTAGAGTTATATGAAAATAAAGGATTTTACAGTTGTATAACAAATTAAATTACCTGCCAGAACACTGTTGAACACTCCTAGAGCATGTGTATCATCCACCCATTTAATATCAAAGCCTTTGCTTCTGAAAGACAAAAACATCAATCTTAATAACAAAACTGCTGGAGTGTTGCAAAGAACCCATCTCCAGCATTTCAGAATCCCTCATATCAAGATTTCTTAATATATAGAAACAAGTATATTCATGGAGTAACAATTCATACCCAATCTTAGTTTTAATTTAATACCCATAATTAGGACAGTTCAATGACAAATGTTTTATTTTTCCCCTGAAAATAACAAAAGTTAATTACTAAAACTGAAGTTGTAATGTAATTAAACTCATCAAACTTACTTGAACTGCTGAAATGCTGACATTAAGTCCTCAGTTTTTAATTCTGGAGGGAAATCGTATATCTCTACAACATGGCCTAAATCTGGAACAGAAAAGATGCTGGTCAACACAAGCTGTTTCTGAAGATAAAGCATTTCAGATTCTGTAACAACAGACCATCTCTCAAGATACAGCATTTCAGATTCTGTAACAATAGGCCATCTCCCAAGATACAGCATTTCAGATTCTGTAACAACAGTCCATCTCCCAAGATATATACAGCATTTCAGATTCTGCAACAACAGACCATCTCCCAAGATACAGCATTTCAGATTCTGTAACAACAGGCCATCTCTCAAGATTGAGCATTACAGATTCTGTTAGAATAGGCTTTCTCTCATGATACTGATTCTGTTAATTAAACAGATCATCTCTCAAGATTTAGTTTGTTTGGTTTCGTTTTGTTTAACGTCCTATTAACAGCCAGGGTCATTTAAGGACGTGCCAGGTTTTGGAGGTTGAGGAAAGCCGGAGTACTCAGAGAAAAAACACCGGTCTACAGTCAGTACCTGGCAACTGCCCCACATAGGTTTCAAACTCGCAACCCAGAGGTGGAGGGCTAGTGATAAAGTGTCGGGACACCTTAACCACATGGCCACCGTGGCCCCATCTCTCAAGAGCCATCTCTCAAGATAAAGTATTACAGATTTTGTAAAAAAAAAAAGAAACACATCCTGTTAATATAGGCCATCTCCCAAGGTTAAGACTTTGCATCACTTAAGATACAGTATTGAGTAGATTCTGTTGAAACAGGTCATCTCAACATACAAATTCTGTTAAAACAGGCCATCTCAAGATAAAGATTGTTAAAACATGCCATCTTAATATAAAGATTCTATGATGACATGTGATCTCTGGAGATATTCTGTCATGTGACCTTTAGATATATACCCTGACATGACAAGCAATCTCTTGAGATAGATATTCTGTCATGTGACCTTTAGATATATACCCTGACATGACAAGCAATCTCTTGAGATAGATATTCTGTCATGTGACCTTTAGATATATACTCTGACATGACAAGCAATCCCTCGAGATAGATATTCTGTCATGTGACCTTTAGATATATACCCTGACAAGACAGCAATCTCTGGAGATAGATATTCTGTCATGTGACCTTCATATATACCTTGACAAGACAGGAGATCTTTGAGGAGATATCTTCTGTCATTACTAAGATGATGTGAACATTTACAATACGTGATCTTTGACCTTTTCCATTAGACTGATCTGCACCTTACCCTCTCGACTGAGATCTGGATCTCGTGGTTTGTAGTTCAAGTAGTCAATAATTGGCTTCTTAATTTTCACTTTCCCAATAGCAGATGTTAACTGAAAAATAAAATGAACTGTGACTTGCCTTACATCCTTACAGAAAGACAGCTTCCCCTAGTGTATCGTATAAGGTTACAATACCCAGACTGAATCACCAAACAAACATTTTACTCATTCATTAAAAATTCAGAATGAAGTATATTACTTATGACTATACAAAAAGTAGAATCTGGGGAATTGTGTTTCAAAAAGCAAATCTATCACCTGAAGCAGGAGACATATTTACTAAATTTAGAGAATTCTCAGATGTCGTCAATTGGCACTTCTGATTTTTCCAAATGCAAGTGCTAGTAACCAAAACAGATCACAGACTAATTTTTTCAGTATTTTTGCACCTTTCAGACTTAGAAAAAATTATTCTATTATTATTGTACTTAGCAATTGATTGACAGCAGAGTTTTTTGTATGGTTATGCATTCAAGGTTTTATATATAACTTGAAATAAGTGGAAAAGTCATCCATTTAATTAGGTACTGATCTGATTTGGGTCCTGACCTTGGACTCTGATGTTTGGAACACAAAGAAATGTATTTGCCTTCCCTACTGGTACTGATTTATCAACTAACAGGAACTTTTGACCTGAGCTTCAGACATAACATATGGTCAGTGATACATAGTTGTTACACTCACCTCTTCCATGGCGACAGGATCCAGGCATTCACCTTCATCATCAAACATTTTGTCCCAAGATTCCTCATCTTCCTCTTCTTCTTTTCCTTCTTCCCCTCTGTAATGTTCAGCTTCCTCTTTTCCTTCCTCCCCACTGCAAAAGTCTTAAATTTACAGGAAACATGAAAATAAATCCTTCTCTACACTCTCAAGCGTAAGATATAGCAGTGACAATGAAGATGTCTGTGGCATTATTTTTGAGATTTCATTGGAATTGGCCTACATCAAAATTGGTATATTCCAAATAAGTTGGAAATAGTAGCAAAATAAATATAATAGTAATCAAATTCCTGCATGAGGGATTGACATTTATAATATAAAGGAGTAAAGCTAGTAAATCAAATATAAAATGACAGGAAATAGGAAGACAGTTTTATTTTTTATGTTATTGTGCATTCCTGAATGCTAACAGGTGATGATCATGTTATTTTCAGGAATGTGTTTGACTTTGAAAAGATGTGGTTGTGTTAGTTTATGTATTAATGCTGAGGATTGCTAATTACTTTTTAAAGCTCAATGGTATAATATGATAAACTGTAACCTCTCAGACAGGTGGAATTAACAGAGTTACAGGTGAACTTTGTCATATTATGGAAAATACAATTTATGTTTCCAATCTATTAAAACGTTTTTAATTCTTATTTAGTTCGTGTTTAAAGCGTCGGTCACATTTCTTGATCAACTACATCGTGATTATATCTCCCTGCAACATTCCCTTAAATTACTGTCCCATGTACTTTTTTCACACTAGCTTTTTTAAAGCCATCTTTTAATTTACTGGGTTTTTTTACATTCTATGGTTTACATACAATGATCAGGAACTTGTCCCCCAAAATTCATTGTTTGGTACCGATGAATTGGACTACATTTGTACCTTGTCCAATTCAGTGATTGGTTGAATCACACATTCATGTTACATATACATATACATTATTTTGTATAAAAGAATTTAATCATCAACTGCTTTAAACCAGGCAAAAGCTTTTGTAAAAGTGAAGAGTATATATAGGTCGCCTTACTAGCTCGAACTAGCAGAAATTTATCTGTAGCCTAGTGGTAAGATGTTTGCCTTGAGAGCAAGACAAATACTTTGAGGAAGGAGATAATGTGTTGTTATTCTTTTGTGAAGACATTTTTCAGTCCTATACTGAACTTATTGGATATTGTCTTTGAAATATGCAACATTAGATTCCCTGAGGAGTTCTAAAAGATTTGGTCCTTGCCAAGGACAGCTATTGGCCTGGTGACTGTGCTGAAGCACAGCACCTGAAACATAACATTTTAACAGCAACAAAATGCAAATATGAATCAAATGACTATACCTTTATCTACATCCATGTGTTCTGGACCCTCTGGCTGGTTGGTTGTGCAGCAGTGGGTATTGGTAACAACTTTAGAACTGTTCTCATCCATCTCTTCGTGTTCTTGATCCACAGTTATCATAGTCACTTCATTAGTCAATCCTGATGCATGTTCTTTCTTACACTGATCAACTTTTTCATTAATGTTTTCAGTAAAGTTTATATCTACCTCACCAACTTCTTGTGTAGTGATAACAGCCATTGGTGTGTGTTCAGATTCCCCTTCGACAGCGGTGGAAGCCTCTGTATTGTTTAAATTTGTTTCCGATGTAAGCAAATCTCTCTTTGACACTGATCTAGATTCCTTGTCTACTTTTGTGATATTTGTGGCTGTTTCAGAGCTAGTGACTGAGCTGCAAACTTCATGAAGATCACAACTAATATGGTCATTGCGGTAAGAAATGTCACGCTGGGAATCTCTAGGATGAGATATATCCGATAAATTAGGGGCAGGAATATTTATATCTGATACATTATGGGCAGGAATTTTTACATTTGATACATTAGGATCAGTGACCTGTATATCTGATATGTCAGGATCGGTGACCTGGTTATCAGATATACTAGGGTTGGCGACATGTATATCCGATACATTAGGGGCAGGAATATTCATATCTGATACATTAGGGGCAGCCGCAGGAATATTCATATCTGATACATTAGGGGCAGGAATATCCATATCTGATACATTAGGGGCAGGAATATTCATATCTGATACATTAGGATGAGTGACTTGTATATCAGATACACTAGGGTTGGCGACATGTATATCAGATACACTAGGGGCCGAAATATTTATATCCGATACATTAGGGGAAAGAACACATTTATCTGATACATTAGGGGGAGGGACATATCTATCTGATACAGTAGGCCCAGGAATATGTATATTTGTTACAATTGAGCCAGGAACATGATCATTAGATACACAACAGCTGGGATCATTTGATAACCTACACTGTTCTATATGAGTATCTGGTAAGGCTTTAGTACTGTTCTGTTCTGTCTTAGTTTTATCCTCACATGTAAGTTTACTGGGAGCATTGTTTAATTTTACTCTTTTTACATTTTTCTCCTGATGTTGGTCACTTTTCATGTGTGTACTACCTGCCTCTGCTCTCAACTCATCCACATTCTCTGTATCCCCAGCCACATGATGCTTAGTCTCACCACAGTTGACTGGATGTAATTGACCAGACATTTCTTTTGGCTGACAACCATTGTCCTTCTTCTGGTGTGGTGGTATATACACCTGGAGCTTAGGTCTAGATTTCCTCCCCTGAGACATTTGTTTGCTTGATGGTGGATTTGTATACTGAGGATATGTTTGTTCTGTAGAATTTCTTCCAACTGCTTGGAAACCTTGGCTACATCTAGTGTTTTGATTACTTTGAATTTCTGTCCTAAATTCATCTCTGTTACAGGTGTCATTATCCCCATTCTTGCCATCAATATCAGATATCCTACCGTCCCCTGTCCTGTGATCTTTATTCCCTGTCCTTTCGTCCACGACACTGCTATGGGAGTCACTGGCCACCAGTCTCCCATCTATATCTGATGTCCTACCGTCCCCTATCCCGTGATCTTTATTCCCTGTCCTTTCGTCCACGACACTGCTATGGGAGTCTCTGTCCACCAGTCTCCCATCTATATCTGATGTCCTATCGTCCTCTATCCTGTGGTCTTTATTCCCTGTCCTTTTGTCTATGACACTGCTATGGGAATCTCGGTCACAAGGATGCAAAACTGCATCATCAACCACATGTTGTTGATTTACAGGCACTTGCTGCTGTCTCCGCCCCCGAGGTACGTAGATCTGAACATCTGGTCTTTTGTTTCTTGTTCTGAAAACATCATACCAGTTGAGTAAATATTTATAATGATTGGGAGGAACATAGAAGGAGGCAAATAAACATAGCTACAGTTGATTATAACTGCATTAATTTTCAATCGAACTAGTTACAACCCACGTTTACCAAAAATGAAATTGCAAATTTCCATCACCATAAAAAATTCACAGGCAAGTCAATGTTTGAATACGAGTTAGGGTTATTCAAACAAAGTGTTTGCATTAATGCCAGAAAATAATGAAAGTCAATGATGCTCGACCTGACCACTTTCAAGCAAACATTTTGAAATGTTATCAGAATATTCATAAAGGAGGATATAAGGTCAGTTTTTATAAATGATGAGAATCTATGATTCTGTGATACATGTCAATGGTCTTTAAGAGTCTATTATAAGGGT